>NC_081159.1:990000-1150000 GCF_012432095.1 Onychostoma macrolepis
AATGAATTAACCATAACAAGGCACACAATCTGTTTGTATCTATGGGTTTGTTGCATTTTAAATAACTTTGTTTTGAAGCCATGCTTCATTGCTGTGATGTTTAAACCGCAGTGGAGTATTTAATAATAGAAACGTGTACAGTGAGTGCCTCCTTAATTGCAAATTGCAAAGTTGACTGAATGATCCCTGTGCAGTTGTTTAATCTGAGAGAGAAGATGTAGAAATAGAATTCCTTAATGGGTTTAATTCATTGTCATTACTGTAGGTAAGATCCTGAATGCTTGCAGCACAGAACACTGTGTAAACTTACCAGCTTAGACAAAGGCCTAATGAACACATCGTGCATCACGTTTCTGCTTTAATGCACATTCTTTTTTCTACGCTTGACCACAGCTTGAACGCTTTAGATCCTATAGAAGTATAAAACAGATTGTTTCATACTCTGATCGGTTTCGTTTCCATCACGAGACATAAATATGATAAAGAATATCTTGTTTCCCTGATACAGTGCAGTCATTTGTGTCATTCAATTAGCAAACAATATTAAGCAATTTGAGATGCTACAACAAACCTTCTGCATAATAATCAAATCAATTGCCATGCAATTTAGAAATAATCAAACATTCCCTAGTGAAAAATAAACATACTTAAATGTATTTGAAATACATTTATTGCATGCTAAGTATACTACAAATACATTTTTATATTCATGTGCTTAATAAAATGTCCTGCAGTTGTACTTTTAGTATGCTAAACTGGAACAACTCATTTTGTACTTAATGCACTTTAATTGTGCTGAAGTACAATTAAAGATATACTTATTAAAGTGGATACTTCAGGTACACTTTAAATATTTTGCATTTAAAGTCTGATATTATTCCAAAGATCATACAGTTCTCATTAAAACACATTTTAGACTAACTATTAAGAAAAGTTCAAGTAATATGCCAAGTAAAGTTTAATTATAATTTTTATATCAGTAAGTCTCGAGGTATCTGTCAGTAAATATATTAATAGATTTGAACTATACTTGGTATGAGTATTTGTTGCACTTGATATTTTCAGTTCTTGTAAAAAAACTTTTTTTTGGGGCCATATTTATATTTTTTGGCACGGGACTCTTTTAATTGTAATGAATCCTTCATCTAAGTTAAGCAATGTATATCAGTCTTAAAATTAATCCTGCTATTTTCTTTCTCTTCTTTTCCAGCTCTTCGATCACATCGCTGAATGCCTGGCTAATTTTCTTGAGAAATTGGGCATCAAAGACAAGAAGCTGCCTCTTGGCTTTACCTTTTCATTTCCTTGCCAGCAGACCAAACTAGATGAGGTGAGATGAGAAGGGAAGCAAACACTAAAATTAGCAGCTCTTCTGTGAGATTGTCATGTTTCCATGGTTGCCCTTATTTCTGTGCAGAGTTTTCTGGTGTCTTGGACCAAAGGTTTTAAGGCGAGTGGAGTGGAGGGCAGGGATGTTGTTGGCCTGTTGAGAAAAGCCATCAAGAAGAGAGGGGTAAGTGTCACGAGTCGGTGTGTCATGCTTTTACAGCCACATGCTGTTGCTTTAATAGTCTTGTAATGCAGTCCTTACAATATGTGAAAGCTTCTGAGCTTTGTGTGTATGTATGCATGTATAAATAATATTGTACTTATCTTTCCTTTTTTATGAAGGTTTTATCAACTGAATCTATTGATAAATGCTTACATCCAGCAAGGATGCATTAAAAAAACGATAGATGTTTTTTTTTTCTCAGAATACTTAACTGGTTCAAATAAAAGTTGTTTAAAAAAAAAAAAAAAAAAAATTTGTAACAGTTTTCGCAAAGATATTAAGCAGCACAACTGTCTTCAACATTGATTCGTATGCAAATCAGCATATTAGAATAATTTCTGAAGGATCATGTGACACTGAAGACTGGAGTAACGATGCTGAAAATACAGCTTTCCTATCACCGGAATGAATTTAATTTCAAAATGTACTCAAATAGAGGCTGGTATTTTAAATAGCAGTACCATTCCACAATATTACTGTTTTTACTGTTAAAAACATTTATTTTTCAAGTAAATGCATCCTTGGTGGGCATTAGAGACGTTTCAAAAAAGAAAAAATCTTATTGCCTCAAACTTTTCAAATAAAAACACTTGTCTGATTCTCTTTTTTTCAGCATTTTTAATTATTCTCTGCTATACCTTAATATTTATCTGTGCATATTTAAAGTAAACCTCTAAGTACTATACGTCAAAGGGCTGAAAGCACAGGTTCATATGTCTTATGACTCGTCACGTTTTGCAAATATTCTAGACAAGTTTTATGTCCATCATGTTGAAGACCTGAAAACAAAATGAATAGTTTTATTACACACAAGATTATTCTGAATGCTATTGATGTTTTGTCAGTTTCATAAGATATTTCTGAAGGACTTGAGGTTGTACATTACGGTGGAGAACACTGTCCATTAGCATTTCCATTCATCTCAATGATTTGAGTTCTGCCCTTGGGAACTGATATGATGATGTTCCAGAGAAACAAGCATAGTTTGAAGTGCTGCTCAATAGAGCAATAATTCAATTGAAATAATTTAAATAATATTTTTGACTACAAATTAAAATAAAATAGGAGTTATATATTTTATAATATATAAAATATATAATTAAATTCTATAATTTATTAAAATTATTGCTAAAATGTTTATTTTATTTTTATTATTGTATTGTTTTATTTTATTCTATTTTGATCTATTCTATTTTATCTTTTTTTTTGTATTTTATTTTAAATTTTATTTAGTTTTTATTCTATTTTATCTTATTCTATTCTATTTTTATTTCATATATATATATATATATATATATATATATATATATATATATATATATATATATATATATATATATTATTATTATTATTTTTTTTTTACATTTTATTTTTAATTTAAATTTTATTTTATTTTATTTTATTTTACGGACTATGCTAACTAGCCAATCCTGAAGTTCATTTGATTTTAGCATAACCCATTCAGATCACTGTAACACAGTTTCACTGCCTCGTTGCTTTGTTTGACCTTTTGTGCTTCAGCTTGCTTCAAAGCAACAAACAAGTTTCAACATTGTATTTTTGATCTCCTCAGGACTTTGACATTGACATTGTAGCTGTGATCAATGACACCGTCGGCACCATGATGACTTGCGGCTACGATGACCATCACTGTGAGATTGGCCTCATCGTCGGTGAGTCACCGTCTTACATTTGCACTCATATGCAAGCTGAGATCAGTGGGAAATATCATCCAGCGTGTCAGGGATATTGTCAGGTGTGCTTAGTGTGAATGAAAGGTGCTTTATTCAAACATAGACCTTTTGTTCTGTCATTTGTTTTGGTTATTGGTTATGGGAATATTAGAGCGCACAGTTTATAGCCTGTTCAGGCTTATTATTATGGCCTAACAAAATGATTTTGCTGGCATCTTCGCAATGCTTCGCATCTAATTGTTTTGATTCATGTTCCCCAATAGTTTGTCAATGTGTGTAATTATAGAGGCTAGAGCAGATGTGCCCGAGCCTTTCACACAACTTCATATGCCATGCACAGCCTCAGTTATTACAGTCTCTAATTTGTACATAATTTTAACACTCTCTCACATTAGATGACAAATACAGAGCTAAATTTAAGTGGAAAAACAGCCACTTAAATATGTTTTTTCAGAGCAAAAACAGCTGGAGTGAAGGCTTTTTTTTTTTTTGAAAGAAATTAATAATTAGAGCTTCTATTTCAAACAAATAATAAAAAAAACTTCCGTTCATTAAAGAATCAAACTCTCATGATTTTCACAAAAAATCATGCAGCGACTGTGTTCAACATTGATAATAAGAAAACAATTTCTTGGGCGCAAAATCTGCTGAAATTCAGCTTTGCAATCACATTAAATGTAATAAATTACATTTAAAATGTATTAAAAATAGAAAAACGGTTATATTAAATTATAGTAATATTTCAAATATTGCATATTTTCTTTTATATGGAATGAAAAACAAATATTAAAATGTTTTAATGCCCAATTTAAGTGTATAATGTGTATTGTAAAATGTTTATTAAATTGATATTTAGTAAATAATAGGAACTTAACATAACAAGAAGTCATGATTACTATCGTGCAAATGAAGCAAATCCTGTCTAGCTGAAGGCAGCTGGTTTATTTTGACCCATAAGTCAGTGTTGAGAGATTACAGTAGGCTTTACTGGTAGCTGGGCTAATAAAACAAGCTTACCCGAGGCTTTCCTTGTCATTTCCCACTGAGCCAGACCATTGTTAAGTCTACAACTGAAATATAATTGAACATCGTGAAGATGTAATGAAATAAATTCCCCTGCGTGCAATGTTGAACACAACATTGTAGGATTTGCAGTAATCTGTTGAGTATGTGCTTCTCACAGTGCTTAAAAACCAACAGGCTGTAGTGTCAAAGAAGAATTGCATTGCAGAATATCTGCGGTGCTTTGTTTGCATTTGCATTTATTGTAGAATATTAACAGAAAAAAATGCATTGTGGAGAAAGCAATGCAAATACTCCTTCCTGACATTACACGAGCTGTTTGCATCATCCACTATTACATCCTTAAATAAGCTTTGTGTTTTGGACTCCCACACAGAACTAATGTTTCACAATCACAGAAGATGAACTGGCTTTGTAAGAGTAATAGAGCAAAAGGCACGATGCATCAGCAAGCTTAGCTTCAGAACAGACCCACCCAGCATGCATCATACCTTTGGCATTTTCTTGAACTTCCCAGTTTGTTATCAGCTTTAGTAGGAGTTCAAATACGCAAAGCAAAGACGGTCGATAACAGTCCTTCTTATCACGGGACGTGGTGATGGATTTGTAGCACTTCACTTGGCTAGACATTTCAGTTACTCTGATGTCTAGAGACTATCATATGATGTTTGTTTAAAGTATAGTTCATATGCAAAGCACAGATTGTAGACGTGTTATCTTGTAAAATACCGGCAAAGGAAATTTAACTCCAAAAATAACATTTTGTCACTATTTGCTCTTCCTCGTGTCGCTTCATGTAGCTTCTTTGCAAAAGTGATCCTAATCTTTCAAAAGCCCTCTGGCCTCAACATGCATCATGCCTTTGTCATTGCAGGACAGATTTAGCATGTTTACAGGCATAACGATTCATATATAATGGAACTGAACGATCTCCTTTCTTTTGTTGCTCGTGTGCGTTGGCTGCTGCAGAGATGGAGTAAACATAAATTCGACATTGCATTGTAGAGATATCAGAGCCCCCACGAGCATATTTTATATGGTAGCACAAGCCTATATATCAGATTTCTTAATGCTACATCAAAACAGAAAATGAATTTGGACAAAGCTCGGGAAAGGAGGAGGTATTGATTCCCGCAGTCATGGAATTTTTTATATTTGAAATTTCCAGGGCTCTCGAAAATCATGAAATTGTAATACCGTGTTGAAAAGTTATGGAAAAGTATATAGCTAATGTAAAATCTGGTTCTGCTCGGTATGGAGTCTCAAAGCTCAATCCTGCATTGAGCCACATTGATATCTCTTCTCTTTTTTTTTTTCTCTCTTTGTGGAGACGTTTATACAGAAGTATGAATCTCCTATATATACGAATGGGAAATAATCTTCAGCAATCCCTTTGAAAAATACTTATGCATTAATCAAGAACTACTGTAAAATGGAGATGTCGTGGAAATTCATTGGTTAAAAAGGGTGGGAACCTTTTTTGAAGCGTCTCAGTTTGGTCAAAACCACTGGTTTAACACACAGCTTGAAAATAATAACTAAATAAATGCGGAAGAGGCTTATTTATACCCTAGTGAAAAAATAAATATACAAAAATGTATTTGAAATATATTTCATGCCAAATCTACTACAAATACATTTACATATTTATGTACTTAAAAAAAGAACAAACATTGGAATTGTAGTAGTGTAGTAAACTGGTATACTTAAAGTTTTGTGCTTAACGCGCTTTAATTGTGCGGAAATAGTGCTGAAGTCTGAATAAATATATACTTTAATATATTTGATTGTGCTAAAGTGGAACTATTGCAAGTATACTTCAGGTGCACTTTAAATATCTTGCATTTAAAGACCGATATTATTTTAAAAATCATAGAATCCTTGTCAGTTGTGACATTAAAACACATTTCAGGCTTAATATTAAGAAACATGCATTGTGCACAAGTAGTACTCCAAATATAATTTTTATGTTAGTATTTATTTTTTTTTTAGAGATCAAATATATCCTGAATATATTTTAGCTAAATATATCCTGAACATTTACATAGTGTCTCATAATGTATTTGCTGTCCATCCACAATCACTCAAATGTAAATGTGTAATTATTAGGTCTAAGGACAAACTGTATGTCATTCCACTTCCAAACAATATTGAAAGAGACTAAAAACTAATTCTACTTCTGCAGCTTTATACGTATATCAATGCCAGTTGTTTTTCAGCTTTATTTCTCCATAAAATGTATAATGATATGTTATAATAATTCAGTGATATAATATTAATGCAGAGTGAGTGAACTTGCAATATAGACAGTGCTTACTTGACTGTACACTTTATAATGCATTCACTTTATTTATTTGCTTTAGTTATTTGTTTTATTACTTTCTGAAAGCAATGTATGTCCAAGTAATGAAGTGAATTCCAAGCATGAAGATGTAAACTTAAAAATTACTCAGAAATGTGACTTAAAACATACTACAACTTCAGGTTATTTAATAATGTACTTTGAAAGTATACTTTCAATCCATTGTTACAATGATAATTTTCAGCACACAGTTAAAAAATATTCATAAAATATATTTAAGTAAAGTGCAAATAAATATACTTATAAAAAATAAACAGAACTTTCAATTCAAGTATATTTTTGTAAAATATATTTTTTAGAAAATATATTAAATTACAATTATTTTAAAGTGCGTTAAAAGTTGAATTGTGAAAATAGGCGAAAAATGGATAATTTTGACCCATACAATGTATTGTTGGCTATTGCTACAAATATACCTGTGCTGCTTATGACTGCTGCTTGTGCTCCGGGGTCACATATTACTTTTGGTAACACTTTATTTTAAGGTTTCCTTGTTACACATTACATGTACTATTTTAATAACAACAAATTTTTAGAAAAATATAGCTTAACATAAAAGTTTAAAATAAAATAGCTTTTACTAATCTGCTGAAGTGACACTCAGTTTCATGCTATAACATTTTAATTCATTTATTTGCATGAAACATTTTTAATGTGGGTGCAGTTATGGGTTTACAAGCAACATGTAACTTCAAGCGGAATTTCCAGGAATCTTCAATGCAAACAAATCGGGTGTGTTTATTTTACAGGGACGGGCACCAATGCGTGCTACATGGAGGAGATGCGTCACCTGGAGCTGGTGGACGGTGATGAAGGGCGCATGTGTGTGAACATGGAGTGGGGTGCGTTTGGTGACGACGGTGCACTGGACGACATCCGCACCGAATTCGACCGAGAGATCGACGCTGGCTCCCTCAACCCTGGAAAACAGCTGTGAGTGACAGTTAGTGTGACAGTGCTGCACCTGACAGTTAGAGCCACTCCCAGGTTAAAAAAAAAGTATACTTGCATAATGTACTTAAACTGGTCTGTTATTAGCAACACCCTAACAACCACCCCTGGTACCATAGCAACCACATAGCAATACCCTAACAACCACCCTGAGTACCCTAGCAACTGCATAGCAGCACCCTAGCAACCATCCAAATTAGCCTAGCAACCACATCATGTACTATAGCAACCGCATAGCAACACCTTAGCAACCACAGAGAAAACCCTAGCAACTGCATAGCAACCACCCAGAGTACCCTAGCAACCACAAAGCAATACCCTAACAACCATACTGAATACCCTAGGAGCCACATAGTAGCACCCTAGCAACCAGCCCAGGCACCTTAGCAACTGCACAGCAACACCCTAGCAACCACATAGCATTACCTTAGCAACCACCACAGGTACCCTAGAAACACCCTAGCAACCGCCTTGAGTACCCTAGCAACCACCCTAGAAGCCACTCCAGGTACTCTAGCAATCTGTTTTTCTATGTCTGTTCTTCTGATAGACTGTATTGCCTTCAAAACATTCAAACTTTAATCTTTAAAGCTATTTTAAGCATTTCAAACTACTTCAAACTGAAAACCTTCAAACTTCAAGCTTTTAAAACGTTGTGGCCAGGCTTTTTTCAAACTCTTATTATAGGTGCACGGTAGTGATTCAGGACAAGCCAAAAACACATTTTGGAAAATGTATTCATGGTGTACTCGCTTATTATATCCACCTTTTTCTTGCTGTAAAAATGCGGCCATTTGTAAATTCTATGGGTCTAGCTTCCGGTCTCATCCGCGTCCAGCTATTTATAGCAGTACAAAACAATTTGTTTTGCTGCTTGATATTGAAAATTGGTGTGTCTTGCTATATTACTTTAATGTATTGTCTTAATTATGAGCTCACTGGTTTGTAGTGCAAACAGTTTTACCATTTACTGCACGTTGTTATTCTTCTCGTTATTTATAGCAACTAATGACCCGGACGTCTCTCCCATAGGCTTACTTCAGCATTGAAGAAAAAGGTGGATACATTTTGTAAATTTTGAACACAAAAAAGTTACGGACTGCAGCTTTAAAGTTTGTTTACGAACTTTACTCTCTAGTTTTGTACTTAATATACTAAAAATGATTCTTTAGTACTTACATTACATTTAGTCATTTAGTCAGTTAGCAGATGCTTTTATCCAAAGCGATTTACAAATGAGGACAATAGTACACGTAGCAAGGTTTTTTTTTTTTTTTTTAAATTCTATAATAAATAAAAAGAAAACAGTTCTAATAGAAAAGCTAGTGTTAGAGGACTTTTTTTTGCTTTTTGTTAAATGTATAATAAGTAAAAAGAAAACGGGTAGAATACAAAAACAAAAAAAAAAGCTTTTTTTTTTAAAGAAAATAAGCTGTTAGTAAATGAATAGAGTGCAGGTCTAAAAGAGGCAAGTTTTTTTTAAATAATATAATTAGAATAGAGAGTGCTAGAGTTAGAGTTATTATTAAATAAAGATGGAAGAGATGTGTTTTTAGCTGATTCTTAAAGATTGAGTTGGGCAGGTCATTCCACCAGGAGGGAACATTACTTACACTTTAGATCATCTAAGTGTACTCAACTGTGCTGTTTTGGGACACCATGAATAAGAACTAAAATGTGCTTTTAACATATCTCTGTATTTAAAAAATGTATTTACTTTCCACTTGAGTGTACCAGTGTATAAAAGATGGGTTCAAGTGTACTACAGTTGGTAAGTAAATGCAGTTTTAAATGAAGAGATAGTATGTTAAAAGCGCATTTTAGTTCATATTCAAAGTGTCCCAAAATAGCACACTAGGGCCTGGTTTCACAGACAGGGTTTAGGTTAAGCCAGGATTAGGCAATAGTTCAATTAGGACATGTTAAGTAGATTTTATAAACATGCCTAAGAAAAAATAAAATAAAATAAAAAATGATATATTATATATATATAGTAGATTTTATAAACATGCCTAAGAAAAATAAAATAAAATAAAAATGATATATTATATATATATATATATATATAGTAGATTTTATAAACATGCCTAAGGAAAAAAAAAAAAAAAAAAAAAGATATATTTTATATATATGTATATATATATATATGTATGTATATGTATATAATAATTTATTATTATTATTTTTTTTTAATATATTAAGTACAAAATTAGTGCGTGAAAATAGAGCACTTTAAGTAGTGTAATTTTTTATTTATTTATTTTTGGTAGCCTGGGCTCCCCACATTCTTTTGTTGACACAAAAAGCCATTGAAGGCCTTTTCCCCAGAGGGCAGCTGAGTGATCCGGTTCTACTACTAGGCAGCTAACGAGGTTGTCACCATGGTGACTCCTCGTCACAGTCATTCATGCGTACACGTTCGTTCCTTGAAGGCAAGTGTGAACAATGTTAGGCGGAGCATATGTTCCTGCTATAGTTGCAAGAAAGAGTCATTACATCAACTCTTACGCCATCATTAACTGTGCATTAGCCTGAACTCAGGGATCTCGAGGGTTTTAAAGCTGCAGCTCCTGACCATAGTCATTGTGACTCCACAGGCAGCACTTTGAAAGCTCAGAAAGTACAGAACTGTAATCAAATCCCATGATACCTCGAGTGCTTGTTGCTGAGCTCTCTAAATGTCCTCAGTGGTGGAGTATGGCAATTGATTGCCTTATTGGATTTGCACATGCACAAACCAATAATTCAGTAGCTCTGAAACCTCCTGCATGCTTTCCCCAGAGATCCCGGTTTCAGAAGATCAATGGGGATACGCTGTTTCTTTACAATTGCGAGTCAATGTTATTGTTCTCTCGCATAATCTGCTCCCTGAGACGATGAATGTTTAGACTATGACTAGATCGAGTTCTGCAAACATTTTTTCTCTTCCCATAAATAAGAACTCTAAAGCAATTTGGAAAGAGTTAGAAGTGGTTTTCATTAGTGTTGTACAGTAAAGCATAATGTGAGCTCGTCAATTACTTACTGTACTTTTTTCAGTTTATTCATAGCAGTATATATTGGAGCATGGTCAAGGTTTTTATCTCCTTTTGGTAACACTTTATTTTAGGGTGTTTTAACACATTACATGTACTTACTATTTTAATAACAATTAATTATGATTAATTACGTGCAAGTAACCCTAAACCAAACCCTAATCATAGTAAGTACGTGTAGTTAATATTACTCAGTACTTAAATGTATAATTACACTGTAACAAGGACACCTTAAAATAAAGTGTTACCTTTTTCTACATCATTGACTATGTTTACATGCGCACAAATAATGCGATCATTTCCAATAATCAGAGTAAGGACTTAATCGCATTATGATGTTTATATGTCAAGAGCAAAGCTCTTACTCCCGTTTACATGCGATTTCCAATATTCTTATTATTCCCTAAGAATTGTTACTGGCCGCTGTTTTAATTTATTTACGTCTAATGCAAAACACTTTTGTATGGTTGTATTTAGGGCTGGACAATAAATTCAATACGTATCGCGATATATATTTTTTTCAATAACGGTGATATGATTTTTAAACATTTCCGATATTTCAATATACATTACCAGTGTGTTTCCCATGCTTTGATTTATTTGTGGCATTTGACTTCGTTGAATAAACATGAGCACTGCACGTTTCAAAATCAAAACGCGGCGCGGGTGATTTATATGAATGTATCTCTGAAGGGAACATACTGTCTTCAGAATAGTTTTGATGGCATTTTCATTTTATCTGATAAAGTAACGTTCATGAGCCGAGCTGCTTAGATTACAGCCATCACTGGGGAAACCGCTAGTTCTATTTATAGGGGATTATAGAAATTTATACTTTTATTTAGCAAGGATGCTTTCAATTGATTTCTATTTCAGATAAATGCTGTTCGTCTGAGCTTTCTATTCATCAAAGAAACCTGACAAAATTCTACACCGCTGTTTTCAACATAATAATAAATGTTTTTTGAGCAGCAAATCAGAATATTATAATGATTTCTGAAGGATCATGTGACCGGAGAATGATGCTAAAAACTACAGGAATAACTTGCATTTTAAAATATTTTCAAGTAGAAAAAAGTTATTTTAAATGGTAAATATTTCAAAATGTTACTGTTTTTGCTGTATTTTGGATCAAATTCATGAAGGCTTGGTGAGCAGAAGAAAATTCTTTAAAAAAACAAAAATCTTACTGTTCAAAAACTTTTGACTGGTAGTGTATAGCCTATAGTTTGAAGTTGTCTGAGTAGTCTGAGATGTTTATTTGACAGTGATTTCACATTTCTTGTTTGTATGAAGGATACATATAAATAAAAGGTGAACATTAATTCACCCCTCCTAAAAAAAATAAATAAATATATTTTATATAGTTTTATAGGAGGAGCTCATGACTTGGCAAATTCATTTTTCATAAGCTTGTACAAACATCTGTTGTGGGCATTCTTGGCAATTTTTATGAAGCTTTTTTAATAGTGTTCATATCGATATAGTGTTCACTGCATGACTTTACAATAGGAAGAATCGCCGACAGCTCTGTCTGATCCGCAAACTACAGCCAAACGCACGCGAGAAGTGATAAGGTAATAATGCAAGATCACGCTGATATTATTATGGTCTATAAGTCACACACAGAACACACAATAATTAACAAAGAATGACTTGTTAACAAACATACTTCTGCTGGGAAATTTTTTATATAGGCCTACATAAATCTAAATGGCCTACTTAAAAGTGAAACCAACGTTTTGTGCATTTTATAATGAGTTTATTTCTTATAGCCCTCAAAGTGATAAAAAGGAAAAATGCAATAAATCTTTTGTCCTTTAGAAGAATATTATTTACAGGAAAAACCCTAGCCCCTTCTTCATCTTCATGTAGCCTGCCTGTTCATTCTAATGTAAAAATGGGGACATTCTAAAACGCTTAACGTGAAAAACACTTAACGTGGTTTAACGTACCTAAACATCGACCAGGGAAACCCAAATTTCTGTCAAACCTTACTTGTAATAAACACTAACTACTGTCAAAAGAACGAGCCCTTATTCCACAGATAAAGTGAATAATTTCACGTTAAGCGTTTTCTCCCCAGAAGTCCATTATAAGGAAACAGCTTAACGTGACTTAACGTACCTTAACAACGACCGGGGAAAACCAAATTTCTCTCAAATTTTACTTGTAATAAACACTTTCTGCTGTCAAAAGAACGAGCTCTTATTCAGCGTCTAAAGTGAATAACTTCATGTTAACCCTGATAGCACACGTACATCTCGGAGATATCTATTTGATGTCTGCATTTGCATCTGCAAGACAGGGTGTTTGCTCGTCTGCAATATTTCTATAGGACGTTTCCTTTTAGATGCCAAATAGACGTCTATTAGATGTCTTTAAGATGTTTATGATTTAGAATGTAGGTAAAACTGACATCTGAAAGACATCTGTCAGACGTTTGTAGACAACAGATGCTTTCCAGATCAAGAGATCTTTAACAGACATTTTGCAGAGGTACGTGTGCTATCTGGGAAGCGTTCTCCACCATAGAAGTCTATTATAAGGAAACAGCTTAACCTAACGTACCTTTAAAAAACTTGTCAAATTGTACTTATAATAAACACTTTCTGCTGTCAAAAAAGAGCCCTTATTCATCGTATAATGTGAATAATATCACGTTAAGCTGTTTCCTTATAATGGACTTCTATGGTGGAGAACGCTTAACATTAAATTATTCACTTTAGACGCTGAATAAGAGCTTGTTCTTTTGACAGCAGAAAGTGTTTATTACAAGTGAAATTTGGGTTTCCCTGGTCGTTGTTAAGGTATGTTAAGCCACGTTAAGCGTTTTTCACGTTAAGCATTTTAGAATGTCCCCATTTTTACATTAGAATGAACAGGCAGGCTGGTGGCAGCAAGTTGTGTTTTCCCCCAGAAATGCGATGCTTTCTTCCCCGCTATCGTTTCTAATCTCCGTATTATTACAGGTGCGTGTCACGTTATTCATAGGCTATATGTCACAAGCGCATGCGCACTTTGGTCAGAGCGGCAATACTGCGATTAAGGTGTTACATGCCTGTATATTTCGATTAAAATCGGCGTACGCCACCTATGTTAATACGATTATGCTTGCTGCGATTATGAGTTTAATCGCATTATTTAGATCGAAGTATTGCATTTACATGAGGTAAAGATTAATCGCAATATTGACGACAATCTCATCATAATCGCATTAAGAGGGTGCATGTAAACGCACTTGTACAAATATCTTTTTTTCATAATACAATTTAAAAGTTTGGGGTTGGTAAGGATTTTTATTTTTTTTTCCTTTATTTAATATTATTATAATTTAAAATTTTCATTTATTTCAGTGATGGCAAAGCTGAATTTTCCAGTCTTCACCGTCAAATTATCCTTTAGAAATCATTTTAATATAGTGATTTCTTACTATCAATGTTGACATTTTTTGAGTTGCATAATATTTTTGTGGAAACCATGATACCATTATTTCAAAATTCTATTATGAATAGAAAGTTCAGAATTAATTGTTACAATTACCCACAATGAACTAGAAAATACCCACTTTTAAGCCACCATCTCTCAAATTAAAATAATGATTTAATTCCTTTAATATTTTGTGATATTGCTGAAGAGTTTTCCATGTTACATGTTTATCTGTTTTTAGTAAAACAACAGCCCTGTTAAGCATCTGGACACTTACAAATCAAATAACAAGATATCAAACTAAGTGGCATTTAATTTTAAAGAAAGATAAGATAAAATCTTTAAAAGATTTCACAGAAAGATGTTTGTTTGGTCTAAAATGATAAAATGGTTAATTAAATTTTGTCTCCCTTTTCTGCTCAACATATAATTATTTGAAATGAATTAAATCCTTTTTCTTTTCTATGTTGATCAAGCAATGATGAAATGTTCATTGCTTGTTTTAAAGGGGTCATGACATGATGAATCAAATTTGCCTTGATCTTTTGACCATTAAAACATCCTGCAAGTTTCAGAGCTTACAACGTCCTCCTCGTTATAAACAAAGCATTTATTTATTCAATCGTACTGCAGCTGCATCACAAACAGTAAGTAACTGATTTCATATTGCTTTGTCTGGAAAAGACAGTTTTATTTTGATCATGTTTCAAAACATGCACATGCAATAGCGAGGGGGCATTGATACTGTTTCCTAGGCAATGACGTTAGCCAATCCTAACAGTGGCTGAGTCCTGACGAGCCTTAAAGGACTCGTCCCTTAAAACAGGCCATTTTAGAGAGAGGGCCAGAATGAGGGTTGAAATCATAATTTTTCCACATATTTAATTTTTTTTTTTTGTGTGCAAATAACTTTATTAACATTATAAGGAAACCTCATGGAATATTAAAATAAAAAATAAAAATCCATGTCATGACGCCTTTAAATATTTAAAATCCTACTTTTATTTATATTTTTGTCACACTTGCTGCTGGCCTCATTACTGAGATAAATTTTTGCTGCAAGTGACTCCTGTCTCCTCTGTATTAATTACTTTCAACGACTCGTCTCCAGATAATAATCATCATTTGTGTGAACATACCACCTCTTTTTTTCACAAATACTTCCTACACCCCTGATTACAGAGACAACCCAGGATGCTTCAGGGAGACAAGTATATCACTCAAGTGAATAATGATGATTGGGGATCTCTCCGGTTCACGGCAACATGCATTTTAACATGCATGTTCACCATAACATGCGTGTTCATTGTAATGCATGTTTATCGTTACATGCGTGTTCATCTTAACATTCATGTTCACCGTAACATGCGCGTTCACCGTAACATGCTCACCGTAACATATGTGTTCGACGTAACAAGCGTGTTCATGGTAACTTATGTTCATTGTAAAATGCGTGTTCACTGTAACATGCTTGCGTGTTTTCTTCGTAACATGCGCGTTCACCGTAACGTGTGTTTATGGTAACATGCACGTTCACTGTAAGAGGTGTGTTTATCGTAATATGTGTTCGTCGTAATGCGTGTTCACAGTAACATGCGTGTTCATGGTAATGTGTGTTCACCGTAACATGCGGGTTCATCGTAACGTGTGTTAATAGTAACATGCATGCTCATCGTAACGTGCGTTCATCGTAACGTGCGCTCATCGTAACGCGCTCATCGTAACGCGCGCGTTCACCGTAATGTGCGCGTTCACTGTAACGTGTGTTTATGGTAACATGTGCATTCACGTGTGTTAATCTTAACGGTGTTAATCTTAACGTGTGTTAATCTTAATGTGTGTTCATCGTAATGCGTGTTCATCTGAACATGCATGTTCACAGTAACATGCATGTTCAACGGTAACATGTGCTCACCGTAACATGCGGGTTCATCGTAACGTGTGTTAATAGTAACATGCATGCTCACTGTAACGTGTGTTCATCGTAACGTGTGTTCATCGTAACGTGCGCGTTCACCGTAATGTGCGTGTTCACTGTAACGTGTGTTTATGGTAACATGTGCATTCACGTGTGTTAATCGTGTGTTAATCTTAATGTATGTTCATCGTAATGCGTGTTCATCTGAACATGCATGTTCAACGGTAACATGTGCTCACCGTAACATTCGGGTTCATCGTAACGTGTGTTCATCGTAACGTGTGTTCATCGTAACGTGTGTTCATCGTAACGTGTGTTCACCCTAACATGTGTTCATCGCGCTCATTAGTCTGACTCTCTGTGCTGCATGTTTTGTTTTTGTGCAGGTTTGAGAAGATGATCAGTGGGATGTACATGGGCGAGCTGGTCAGACTCATCCTGGTGAAGATGGTCAAAGATGGTCTGCTGTTCCAGGGACACACCACTCCAGATCTGCTCACCACTGGCCACTTCCAGACTTCCTTTGTCTCTGCCATCGAAAATAATAAGTCAGTACCTTTTTTGTGCTTGTATGTTTCTTGCTATACTAAAAAAAGTGCAGCAGAAGTAAACTAAAACTGATAAAGTTAATAAATAAAATAGCTAAATCCTGTTTTTAAAGGAATAATTCACCCAAAAATGAACATTTGATTTGGAGAAATGTAGCACTGCATCAGTGTCTCAGCAATGGATGCTCTGCAGTGAATGGGTGCCGTCAGAATGAGAGTTCAAACAGCTGATAAAAACATCACGATAATCCACACCACTCCAGTCCATCAGTTAATGACTTGTGAAGTTAAAAGCAGCATTTTTATAAAAAACCTAATTCATCAAGATGTTTTTAACACCATTGCTTCCGGATGATATATGAGTCCATAATATTGCTTTCTCCAGTGAAGAAGTCATCTTGTCTGAATCAGGAGAGAAATAAGCACAGATCAAACTCTGTAAAACCAGTCAAAAAGAGTTCTAGACAAATAAACAAATATGGATTTTGGTATGAGAGGACAACAGGGGGCTGACCTTTTCACGTATAGCGATATTATGGACAATTTTGTCCAGAAGCGATGATTTAAAGTTAAAATGGCTTAATGATGGATTTTTTTTTTTCTTCTTACAAATCAAAAAGCTTTTCAGCATTAACTGATGGACTGGAGTGATGTGGATTACTTGTGGATTATTTTGATGTTTTTATCAGCTGTTTGGACTCTCATTCTGACGGCACCCATTCACTGCAGCGCATCCATTGCTGAGACACTGATGGAATGCTGCATTTCTACAAATCTGATGAAGAAACATACTCATCCTAATCTTGGATGGCCTTAGGGGGAGTAAATATCAGCAAATTTTCATTTATTGTTGAACTATTCCTTTAAAGTTGCCCTTTTCTCACAAATGGCATCAGATGATTTTTTTTATTTTTTTGCAATGCTACCCGTTATTATATTCTAGGCTGTCTATTTAATATTAAATACTAAAATATGTAATCATGATCATTCTCATAATTTTTCCAAAAACTAATGTGTTAAGGCTTTCAGTTCCAAGGGAAAAAAAATAGGTCTACCTGTAATTATTGTAATTGCCAATTTGCTTAGCTGATACGCGTAGTGTAAATTAATGCAACAGTGCCCTTTACTGGTCTCATATACTGTCATATTGAGTTATTGTGTTAACGTGTTACACATGTTTAATTAATTGCTTACTTTAAGAGTCAACTTTGACTTTTCTGGTATACCATGGTACTAAAGTGGTACAAATCTGAAAATCCATGGTATTACACTTGCAGCATTTTAAAAACATGGTACTTTTTGCTAGTTTTGAGATGAAAATTGATTTATTAATAACCTAAATGCTTTTTTGTATTATTATTTTGTGCAAAAATTGATTTGAAGTGTATGGTTAGAGTATAGCATTAATGTTGAAGTTTTAAAAACAGAAAAAAGGTTTGTGACAGTTTTTTGAATGCAGTAAGACTGAGTTAGTAGTGCAACTATTCAGTGCTTTAAAATGGCGATCAAGCCGTTTGCCTTTCAGCCTCATTAAACCGAGCCCTCATCATGCCAACCAAAAGCTGGAAGTCAGCACAGACCTGTTTCACTTCATCAATTTACTACCCCATATTTAGTTCTCTCTCCAGCAAACCGAACAGTCGAGACGTCCGTGGGAGAACACCTGTGGTCTCAGCAGAAATGACACGCTTCTCAAAATTACTGGCATGGGCTTATCTTAATGTCAGAGCTGCTGTCTCTTCACAGACTGAGCACATGGGTGCTGTGAAAGAGAGTTCAACTTTTCCTGTGCATTTAACATTATGAATCCTGTTCAGATATCAGACTCTTTGGAGTTTGAAGTCAGCACATTTGTGTGTAAATTGAAATCTAAAACTATTTTTTTGTTAATTGTCTTTAATGAAAATGTAATTAAATCAGAAGCTGAAGAAATAATAACAGCTTACACGCACGTTCTTGACAATCACATTTTCTGAATTATTCTTGCCAAGAACACAATGCATGTCTCTGTATATCTACTTTGGCATCCAAAAAAGTAAAAATATTTTTTTCTTATTACAGATGAGATCAGCATTACAATGTTTTTACATTTTTAATGTCTTAGCATTTTATTTTATTTAACAAGAGTAGTATATAGAAACACAATTCACAATTCAGAATATTGGAATGATTTCTGAGGGATCATGTGACTGGAGTAATGATGCTAAAAATTCTGCGTTGAAATCACAGGAATAAATTACATTTTAAAATATTCAAATAGAAAACAGTTATAAATAGTAAAAATATACACTTTCAAATAAATGCAGCCTTGGTGAGCAGAAGAGACTTCTTTAAAAAAAACATTAAAGATCTTACTGTTCAAAGCTTTTGACTGTATTTGATCACAAATACAATAAAATCAATAACATAGTGAAATATTGTTGAAATATTAATATAAATAATTTCTAATTTAATATATTTTAAAATGTAATTTATTTATGAAATGGTAAAACTGAATTTTCAGCAATTAGAAATCATTAAGAATTTTGCTGAGTCTTTATTGACTACGTTTACATGGACATCAGTAATCTAATTATTTACCTTGATATTATGATTAAGGTGTTTACACGAGTTGCTTTTAGAATAATCCTTTCATGTTCCAGTTTTACATGTTAGAGTACATAGATCGATTAATGGCACATGTCATTACGTCACCACGCGACACTATCCGACGTCCCCTCCAGAATTTCACATACAAACATATAGTTGAAGGATACTGAATTTTCCGCAATTAAAAAAAATATTCAGCATTTATTTGAAATAGGATATTGCTGTGACAATGTAGCAGTCTCTATTGACAGTTTTGGTAAATTTAATGCATCCAAAGTTTTTATGTCTTTTAATAAGATTTTACTGACTCCAAACTTTCAAACAATAAAATTGTCCAAGAAACATTCAAAAATGTAAATAGTGAACTGTTTCATATCCTAAAGCTGATACTGATGTGAATCTTCTCTCTCTGCTGCAGGAATAGCGAAGGTCTGGTGAGTGCGGAGCAGGTTTTGAGGGAACTTGGACTGGACCCGTCTCCGGAGGACTGCGTGGCCACACAGCGAGTGTGTCAGATCGTCTCTACACGAGCGGCCCACCTCTGTGCCGCCTCACTCGCAGCCGTCCTGCGGCAGATCCGGGATAACAAAGCCGCAGAGAAACTGCGTACCACTATCGGCGTGGACGGATCGGTCTACAAAAACCACCCACAGTGAGTCCAGAGTTCAGAACCTGTGCGCTTTTGTGGCACTACAGGATTACCATAATATACAATGGCATTTACAATTCATGAGTAGATATATGGGGCTTAGCCCAGAGACATCATGAATACACAGAAAAAAAAAGGTTTTTAGTCAGTTATTGAATGCCTTGTTTTCGAAAATGTCCCATGTTATTTTCATTAGAGCCTGATAAAAATGCTAATTTAAAAGAAAAATCAGAGATTCTGAGAAAAAAAAAAAAAAAACTGAACTCTTATATGTAACTAATAAATAAATATATACAGTGCCCTCCACTAATGTTGGCACCCTTGATAAATATGAGCAAAGGTGGCTGTAAAAAAAAAAATCTGCATTGTTTATCCTTTTGATCTTTCACTCCAAAAATTCACAAAATTCTAACCTATCATTGAAGTAAAACAATTGAATGTGGGGAGAAAATCTCTAGCATCTAGAAGCACATAAGTCTGAAGTAATGAATTTAGGTAAAGGGATGCAGAGCCAGTGGTGGTTTTGTAGGCAAACATTAATGCCTTGCATTTTATGCGAGCAGCTATTGGTAGCCAGTGCAAATTGATGAACAGAGGTGAGGCGTGCCATCTTTTTGGCTCATTAAAAATTAATCTTGCTGCTGCATTCTGGATGAATTGTAAAGGTTTGATAGAACTGGCTGGAAGACCTGCCAAGAAAGCATTGCAATAGTCCAGCCTGGGCAGAACAAGAGCTTGAACAAGGAGTTGTGAAGCATGTTTTGAAAGAAAGGGCCTGGTCTTCTTGATGTTCTTGAATCTGCAGGACCGGGTAGTTTTAGCAATGTGGTCTGATAAATTCAGCTGATCATCAATCATAACTCCAAGGTTTCTGGCTGTTTTTGAAGGAGTTATGGTTGATGAGCCTAACTGGATGGTGAAATTGTGATGAAGTGATGGGTTTGATGGAACCAAAATCAGTTCTGTCTTAGCTAGGTTGAGTTGAAGGTGATGGTCCTTCATCCAGCAAGAAATGTCTGTTAGACAAGCTGAGATTCGAGCAGCTATCGTCGGATCATCAGGATTGAATGAGAGGCAGAGTTGAGGGTCATCAGCATCGCAGTGATATGAAAAGCCATGTTTCTGAATGACAGAACCTAGTGATGCCAGAGAAGAAAAGCGGTCCAAGAACTGAGCCCTGAGGCACAAAAACAAAATTTTGAAACTTTTGAAACACAAATTCAGCTTGCTCACCAATGCTGTAACTAAACTTAGATTTTACCACTTGTTTAACAGTTAAACTTGTTAAAAATCCAAGTAAACTGTAGAGACAAGCATGTGAAGAGTATTGAGAGAGAGAAAGATCAAAATAAATCTGCTTTGCTAGTAGGCCTGGGCGATATATCTCATGCGATATGCATGCGCATCTCCTTAGTAAAGCCGGTTCCTTGGTTACTGACGAGATGAGCATGCATATCGCATGAGGTATATCGCCCAGCCATATTTGCTAGGGTTCATCACACTTACCAGCTGTTTTTCCTGAATCATGCTCCGTCTTACTTCCTGACTGAAAAAGGTGACAGGCTAAAACCTGCTGTTTCTCTTCATTTCCCTGTAATGCATGGACAAGAAAATTGAGTGATCGCAGCTTGAGATGTGACTTCAGCCTGTAAATGTGTTTTTGTTTTTCTTTTTTTTTTTGCATGTTCTTTTATGCAGTTTCAGAAGTTAATCTTGAAACTGAGATTTATACAGATCGTTCTTTCTGCACTTTTATGTCTTATTACTAATTTAAGTGTTTGACAAAATTTGATTACATACTGGCCAAGAATAATTACTGTGGCATCATTTTAGATCAGAGCAAATGAGGACGACGGCTTTTCAGTTGATTCGTAAACTTGCTGCCGAGAGTCTGATTCTTCCTGGATGTTGTCAGAGAGTTTGGCAAGGCCATAAACGCAGCGGGGAGTTGAATTGCTAGGGCTTTTAACAACCACCTGCTGAGACACGGCTTCATGCATCGATTCGCTCAATGACTATGGAAATTGATGACTGAAAAATGGCTGAAAAATTAGCTAGTGATCGTCTAATGGGTGTTGCGCAACAATATCGATAGAGGAGAGTCTGGTTATATTGGGTTATATATCTTAGATTTTCTGATCATGTACAAATGTTTTGTGACATTTGTTTGAAAATTGTGCTTGTCGATCTTTTAGACTTGCCAGCTGGAAAAAAGGTTGATGCTGAGGTAGACTTGGTGCTTTCAGTGGGTTACAAATTACAAAAAAAAAAATTAATGTTATAAAATGTATATTTATTTATAAATACTGTATGTTTATCTATCTGTGTGTGTGTGTGTGTGTGTATATGTAGATATGGATATAGATATATAATACACACACACACACACACACACACACACACACACATACATACATACATGCATACTTATAATCAGAGCTGAGTAGTAACTGGTTACATGTAATCTGGATTACATAATCAGATAAATTAAGTACTTGTAATTAGATTAAATTACATTTTAAAAATACTCCTATTCAGACTACAGTTACTTTTTTATGGATTGCATATTGTTTACACAATAGCAGTACATTATTATTGATTCTTCCTAATTCATCTTTTTCATCGTTTAAATTTTCATTTCTAGCCCACCACTTATATACACTCAAATCTGCAACATTTGACCTGGATTTACAGAAATCAATTCAGGTTTAAGAAGCAACATTGCATCATCTACCAATGAACATATACATTTTTATATACATTCTAATCCTCTTTCACATAATACATTTACTTAAAGTTCCCCTGAGATTTTAAAATAAATATTTTAATAATATCACATTTGCATGTTCATGGTTCTCTGATGTTGGTTAATGATCACATGACATGCAGGTAAACGAATAAAATGTTTCTTTTAGTACATGTTTTATTTTGATTGATTTTAAAATGATTTATTTTAATGTAATATTTTTTATAATTTAATTAATTATTAGCTTTCTTTAAACTCACAAATCCCCCGCAGTTCCAAACCCCAGTTTGGGAAACATTGACATAATGTAATGTAGTCAACATTTTTTAGTGGATCAAAACCTTTCATCGAAGTTGTCCTAAAACCTAAAACCAAAATGCATTTTTCTTTGCAACTTTGAATTTTTTTGATCCACTTCAAATGTTGACTTTTAATATATTAGTATATTTAATTTTGCATGTATTTTGTTTTTGAGCCCTGCTGTGAGACTTATTAATTAATAATAACTGTACCTTGGTGTTGTACAGAGAACTTATTTGCATGGCTTATGTTTTGTGAAATTAATTCTGTCTGCAAGCATCAACTTTAATTAGTTGTGCTATTTTAATCCAGCACAACTGGATTCGCAGCTTTCCTCACCCAGGTGCTAACGCTTGCATTCGGAGAAATGGATCACACTCTGAAAATTTCCTGAAGGTGTGGATGGCGCTCTCGGAGATGAGTGCACTACTCTTGACATGCTCCTGTGTTGATTGGCTGCAAACGAGTGCCAGCTCATGCCAGTCATTTGAGTGAGCAAGATCAATATTCAGCTTCATTCAGGTTGAGACACTTTTCTGTGGCGCTTGTATCTGGATGCAAATATTTTTGTATGATTTAAAAGCTCTGAGTTTGTTACATTGTGAATCATCATTAATATGAGTGATTTCACACGCCGTATGTGGGGCATGAGCTGAAGGCAGATGGAGAGCAAACATGGCAACTCGATTAACTTTGACAACTTTCTTCAAAGACAGTCAACAATAACAAGAGACTGAAGAAGGACTCGGTCAAGTTTGTACCTCCTACATGCATATCTACATCAGACGTTATGCTTAAGTGTCAGCAACTTCATTGACTGCAATGGATGCAATCTAGTTTGTCACATTATCCTGCAGTTTGTGCTTCCATTGTATGCCAAGAGTTGCAGATGAATGGTTTTCCTTAATCAAACGAAACATTTTCATCTTTCACATTAATTTATGAGCCATGTATCATCAGTTAGAT
The DNA here is from genome assembly GCF_012432095.1 of Onychostoma macrolepis. Classification (NCBI taxonomy): domain Eukaryota; kingdom Metazoa; phylum Chordata; class Actinopteri; order Cypriniformes; family Cyprinidae; genus Onychostoma; species Onychostoma macrolepis. The sequence continues at coordinate 1,013,763 of NC_081159.1, forward strand.
TGGTTTTTCTTGCCACATGCAATTTAATTATACCCCCAAGCAATTTATCTTCATTGCAGTTTCATGTACTTCTACTAATTTAAATGAGTTATTGAATCATATGATCTGAAAATAACTCTTCACAGTATGGACATCAACTTGTAATCATGTTAAAATCTTTTTGTCCTCTAGGCTGAATCAGTATAGTTTATAAAGACTGACTTTATTTTATTTTGTGCTGGGCGCGATTAATCGCATCCAAAATAAAAGTTTTTGTGTACATAAGATATGTGTGTGTACTGTGTATATTTATTATTTATGTATAAATACACACACATGCATGTATATATTTAAGAAAAATTTTGTTTATATATTAAGTATATTTATATTTAATATAAATTACATGACTAGAAATATATGCATGTAAGTATTTTCTAAATATATACTGTATGTGTCTTTTATATATACATAATAAAGGCACATAATACACACACGTATATTATATAAACAAAAACTTTTATTTTGGATGTGATTAATCGTTGCCCAGCACTAATTTTATTTTATAATTTATTACGCTTTTTGAAATAACAATTTTATTTCATTTTATTTGAAATTTACATTTTATTTATTTTATTAAATAGTTTTATAATTTATTAGACTTAACACAGTAATAAATAAATAAATATATATATAATTTTTTTTTTTTTTTTTTTTATTAATTAAATTTTTTTTTAGAGATTCATATGTAATTTGTATAGGTGAAGACTCACCAAACTACAATTGCAAACATTGCATCACCTCCCAGAATATTAATTCTCAGATCTTTGAATGTTCCATGCAAGCTCTTATTTTATTATAAACTAATTTATTTTCTCCATGTTTTCCTTCTCATTTTGTGCATCGTTCTCCTTTTCCATAGTTGTTCTTTCTTTGCTTTTGGGCCCTTTTCTCTCTCACCCACACACTGGTTTGTTCTCTGGCTTTTCCCGAAGGTTTGCCCGGCGACTGAATAAGATGGTGCGGTTATTGGTGCCAGACTGCGACGTGCGTTTCTTGCGCTCAGAGGACGGCAGCGGTAAAGGGGCAGCGATGGTCACTGCTGTGGCGCACCGACTGGCGAAGCAGCACGCAGAGCGCCAGCGTATCCTCGACACCCTCCGTCTCGATCGAGATCAGCTGCTGGAGGTGAAGAGAAGGATGGAGGAGGAGATGAAGCGAGGCTTGGCTGAGCAAACACACGCCACGGCTGCTGTCAAAATGCTGCCCACCTTTGTGCGCGGCACACCTGATGGAACAGGTCAGAGTGAGAAACAGAGTTTTGACTTATTTTAGTTCACACAAAATAAATTGAATCATCCTTTATTCTCCCTAATCTCCCAAAATTCTGTGAAAAGTGTTTTTTCTTCTTTTTCCCTCATGTTGCTTCTTTCTTTCTTTCTTTCTTTCTTTCTTTCTTTCTTTCTTTCTTTCTTTCTTTCTTTCTTTCTTCTTTCTTTCTTTCTTTCTTTCTTTCTTTCTTTCTTTCTTTCTTTCTTTCTTTCTTTCTTTCTTTCTTTCTTTCTTTCTTTCTTTCTTTCTTTCTTTCTGTCTTTCTGTCTGTCTGTCTGTCTGTCTGTCTGTCTGTCTGTCTGTCTTTCTGTCTGTCTGTCTGTGGTGGGTTTGACACATCCTTTTTTTTCCAGTCATCTTTGAAACCCATTGACAGGTTTTGCCAGGTTTTTTCTTCGTGGAACAAAATAACAGTAACAGCCTTGAAGATCAGATCACAAATGGGGATGAATTGCATACAAAGTAAAATGTAATTTTATCTTGCCAGAAAAATCAAGGAAGATCAGGAGGGAAAGTGTTTGAATATAAATTGCAGTGCATAATGCATCATGTCCTGATTCAAGCTTGCTTAGAATGACGACAATTTCTAAGAATGTTTTTCATGCATATAGGCAGAGACAAATCACACAAAACATCGAGTATATATTATGTATGTGTGTGCATGCACGGATGTATGTACTGTATGTGTGCATATATGTATATGTATATGTATATGTATATGTATATGTATATGTATATGTATATGTATATGTATATGTATATGTATATGTATATATATGAGTGTATGTAATGCCCTCACTGGTATGAGATACGAATCAATGACCCCTCCATATCCAGACCGTTCCATAAGTCCAGAAAGATGATTGGCGAGTGTGTGTGTGTCTGTGAGAGAGAGAAAGTTGTTACGGTCTCTGAATCTATTGTGAATGTTCTTCAGAGCGTGGCGACTTCTTGGCACTGGATCTGGGCGGCACAAACTTCAGGGTGCTTCTGGTGCGTGTTCGAAGTGGGAAAAGACGGAGCGTGGAGATGCATAATAAGATCTACACCATCCCCCAAGACATTACCCAGGGCACCGGCGAGGAGGTACGCCCTCGAATCACACTGCACTTCATTAACACCCATTCAAGTTGCGAACTGGGTGCATGGAGGATTCCTTTCATTTGCATGCCGATGACGTTGCAGTGGAAAACTGTGATTTTTTTTTTTTTTTTTTTTTTGGTTTCTCAACTAAGCTGCCAAAAAGAAATGAAAGTGGCTCTCATATATGATGGTATTGTGTGTCTTGGATTGCAGGATAAGCACACTAGAGGCACTATGTGACCTCCTAAATAAAGCTATCCCTGTTTTTGAACATGAAGTGCACTCACCTGTTTGCAATTTATTTGGAAGTGGTCACTGCACAGCACTCAAGCGGTACGATCCAGCTTCCAGCTGCATACATAGTGGTGTATTGTAGGGTGAAATTGCACATCCAGACACTTGTTGCACTTGTAGCGTAAACTGTTCTCTTGTACTCTTTTGGTTTTCAGTGATAATGTTGTTAAGCTCATTTTGATAAGCACATATGCACTTGTATTAATGCTCCTTTATCTTCACCTGTGTGTGTGTGTGTGTGTGTGTGTGTGTTCCTCTGCAGTTATTTGACCACATAGTGCACTGCATTGCTGACTTCCTAGAGTATATGGGTATGAAAGGAGCATCACTGCCTCTGGGATTCACCTTCTCATTTCCCTGCCATCAGACCCGTCTGGACCAGGTAAGACAAACATAGACATCTCTACTTATTCAGCTCAATCAGGACAAACTATAGACTTGTTTTGTTTTCAAATGCAGTTAAAATCAAGCTTATTGGAGATTTTTAGCAATGGAAAGTGCTTCCACAAATAGGGTACTTGGACATTTTTGGTTCAATTGAAATGCAATTATTTTTTACATTTCAAATTTTTTTCTACCTTTTCCCTCATGTTGCTTTTTTCCATAGAACAACAGTTTATAAGTGCGAAAGCAACATAATTGTGCTCCAAGTGACTCATACACATGCTTTATGTAATGTAATAGTTTCTCTTAACAGTTTTCTCTCTGAAAGAACATGGGGTTCCCATAATATAGAGTTGCACAGATATTATTTACACTTTTATAAATGATTTTTCATTAAAGGGGTCATGAACTGAGAAACTAAAATTCTCTTGATCTTTTGACATATAAGAGGTAATTGTACTTTAAAAACAACCTATAAGTTTCAGAACTCAACGCTTTCTCTTTGGTGTAAAAATAGCTTATTTTGAAGCCAGTCTGCCAAACGACTGCTTGTGGAATGTTTTAGTCTATGATGTAATAGTGTGAATAAGCACCGCCTCTGCAGAAGATGATCAACGCCTGCTTCTACATCGCTGCCTGTTTAGCCACGCCCTCCGATTCTACCTCACTGCCTGTTTAGCCCCACCCGCCGATTCTACCTCACTACCTGTTTAGCCCCGCCCGCCAATTCTACCTCTTTGCCTGTTTAGCCCCACCCGCCGATTCTACATCACTACCTGTTTAGCCCCACCCACCGATTCTACCTCACTACCTGTTTAGCCCCGCCCGCCGATTCTACATCACTGCTTGTTTAGCCCCGCCCACTGATTCTACAGCACTGCCTGTTTAGCCCCGCCCACTGATTCTGCGTCACTGTTTAGGGGTGTTTTTCTGAAATTCTACTAAAAAGAAAACCTCTCTCAGACACTGAAACAGTGAAACATTTATCTACAGTGTTCCCATCTCGATATTACCATCTGTCTTCCTCGCAGGGCATCTTGATAAAGTGGACGAAGGGCTTCAAGGCTTCGGGGTGTGAGGGAGAAGATGTGGCCACACTGCTAAAAGACGCCATCCATCGCAGTGAGGTCAGTACCGCCGCCCACCAAAATGCTGCTGAAGCAGTTTCTGCACTTGTTAGATGCAATTACTCTGCCTTTACTTGTTAGATGCAATCACTCTGGCACTTAATGGCAAGATGTAATTAGCGGATGTTCAGTCAGACGAATCTTGTCCTGAAAGCCCGTCATGGTTGATTTGCTTTGCCTTGCTTGTAATGCATCTCTATATCTCTGTCTGCTTTTGTTTCCTCACAGGAGTTTGATCTGGATGTGGTAGCAGTGGTGAATGACACCGTAGGCACCATGATGACTTGTGGGTACGAGGACCCTCAGTGTGAAGTTGGGCTTATTGTCGGTGGGTGTGATTTATTGCTCTGGTTTTTGTAGTTGACTTTCAGGGTGCATAAGATTGAATGATTGTCTAGTTGCCTTAATATGCATTTCATTCTTAATTGAAATGTGCATTCCCAACTGGGGTTTCCTGAGGGAACTGCAAGGGTTCGTGAGTTGATGAAAAGCAAATAATTAAATCGAATGCAATTTTAAAATGAATAAATGTGGCTGCACCATTAATTGAAATACAAGTGAAATTGCAATATAGCTTAGTGTAGTAATCAAATCAAACATTGTGTTTTAATCAAAAAGTGATATAGTCTATTGCACAGTGCAAGGCCGTAACCATGTCTTGAATCATGGGGGGGGGGATTGGGCATACAGTTGAGGTCAAAAGTTTACACCCCCTTTCAGAATCTGCAAAATGTTAATTATTTTGCCAAAATAAGAGGGACTGTATGTGTATAGATTTGATGCACACCTGCATTTTATATACGTTTAATGCACAAAAATCTTAGGGGATACTTCAAGTAAATATTTTACGTCTACGGGCTACAGCTGACAATAAAACATAAAAAGGGAATCCAACTTTTTTTTTTTTAATCCAAGACATTTTTGCAGGTAGCTTTAAGCAACTGTATCAAGGTGATTTGTAGAGGATTCACGAAGTCGATTCCTCTCACATTCACACCACAAAGTGTTCAAATATAATTTTTTTTATCTTCATTTTCTAGTGTTATATTGGTTTATCATGTGAAGCATTACACATTTCTTTTTGTGAAGTATTTTGATTCAGACTTATTCTTCTGCTGTCTTTTGTCAACTTAAATGCCTCTTGCCTTGATGTTTTATAGCATGGTATTTTAGTGTTGATGTCTTAGATTAGTTTTGGAGATGCTGTAAATGTGTTTGTGTTTCTGTCGTCTTCTTGCTGCAGGCACAGGGACTAATGCGTGCTACATGGAGGAGATGTCAAACGTTGAGGTGGTGGATGGGGATGAAGGTCGTATGTGTGTGAACATGGAGTGGGGAGCGTTTGGGGACCGAGGGGAGCTGGATGACGTTTGCACAGAGTTTGATCGAGCCGTGGATGACCAGTCCACTTACCCTGGGAAACAGCGGTGAGAGTTCAGCTTTTGATGCTTTATACCATGTCAGCTTCCCGTTAGAGAAATGTTGCCATGTCTAATGGAGTTCAGATTGAGCTCAAATGCAAATGCTGGCCGGGATCATACCAGACGTCAGGTTTTTGCACTGGCTTCCAGTCACTCATGAAATAGATTTTTTTAAGTTACTTATTTATAGATGACTCAGTAAAAATACATTATGGATATGCTTGCAGAATTTAAAGCCAGTGCACTTCTTAGATCATTCGATTCAGTTCAGCTTAGTGCCATGCCTAGGGTTCGTTTAAGATGTGCTGAAACCGTGGATAACTACTAAACAGCTGGAAACTACTTCAAGAAGATCTCAGATGTGTCCCAAAAGTAGTAGATTCATGACCAAACTGAAAACCCATTTTTACATCTGGGTTCTCCGTCATAGAAGTAGTTTACTGACACTCATTACTCTCAAACCTAATTCACACTTGTGCACTTTAATCGAATGTGGATGAAAAATGAGAATGGCAAGATTTTCAGCCAATTCCTGGTGTATCTTCCGGTGTGTTTACTTGCATATGACTTAAAGCCTTTGTAATTTTGAGACATTTTTTTTAAAGATTGTGATATTATTAACTCTGTAGTAAAAATAATAAATTTAAATTAAAATGAATTTAATAATAATAAAAAAAAAAAACCATTAAAATATATATTTTTTTAAATTTAAAATTCCATTAAAACTATTTATTTTTACTATTTTATAATATCTTTTTGCATTTTTTGGAGCTTTATGAACAACAGTGCAGATGATAATTGTTCTATTTGCATTCACGTGAACATAAATATGGGTAAATTTAATCAATTTAGGTGATGTGCCCCATGAGTGCATTATTTAGTTTCCTCAATGTCCTTTTAATTACATTTGGAGGAAAAGCATAGATTGAAAAGCATGGATCGACCATTAAATTGATCTGATCTTCATCGGTCGTTACCACACAGCCTGCTTAAATTGTATTTATTGAACAGACCATGTAGTGATTCACAGTACAATGTGGAGAAAATCTGAGAAAACACTTATTCATCCTACATTCAATAACCGGTTAGCTGTCCTTCACCAATATGTACCTCTGTTCCTCTTTACAAAACTGCAGCAAAACTTGGGCTGTGTGGTCTGAATGCAGTCTTGAGGTCAGGACTCTGGTGTGTTTTCTTCTGTTGAAGCCGTTCTGTTGTTGATTTACTCATGAGCTTTGGTTTGTTGTTCTGTTGCATCGTTCAGCTTCTGTTGAGATTCGTTTGGCAGGCAGATGGCCGTATGTTCACGTACCAAATGTTCTGATAAACTCTGCATGATGGCCTCTCTACTGTACATTATGATTTGATGTTCTTTATTCTGCACACACACAGCGTTGTTTCTACTCCAGGTGAACTTCACACAGATCTGGACAGCAGGAGTGTCCTGCTTTAGTCTTCTGAGATACCTTTTGTTCGAAGCATACTTCACAGTAACACTACTGTTCAAAAATGTACGCTCTGTTAGATTTTATGTTACTGAATGAAGTGTCTTATGCTTACCAGGATTCATAAAAATACAGTAAGAACCGTGCTATTACAGTTTTTAAATAACTATATTATATAATTTATTTATTAATTATATTATAATAAATTAAATTATAATTAATATACTTAAATGTGATTTTTATATAAAATAATGTTTTTATTTATTTTTTTGATCACAGAACACATTTTACTAGTTCCTGCAAAAATCCAAAGGTTCATGTATTTTTCCTGCAACTATATACTTTTCCATTTACTTAATTATTTTCTTCCATTAAATTTTGTTTTAACTTTTTAAATGAACTTATTAACCTATTTCAAGTCATTGTATCCCATATTCAAGTTAAACTATGATCTTAAATGTATTCATTTGAGACAGATTTATGTATTTAATGCACCTCATATATTAATAATTCATATTATATGTAAACTCAAAGTATGCATAACGGTCTATGAATAAATGTCTGCTGTTTTCAGCATTTTTTTAGTTTTGTGTGTGTGTGTGTACATGAGATTTAGATATTTATACTAAATTAGATTAGCAAGCGACGGCTGTACATCATGTCCACAAGATGAAGCACAATACAAGGCAGTGAAAGTACCTCAAAAATAAACACACCTACAGTAAAACTCTAATTAATTTCTGTTAATGCCATTGTTGATGCAGCTTTACTCGAAATGAACATGGAAAATTAAATTATAAGGTGCACAGGTCCACAGTGACTAAAAAGCAAAAGTAAAAAAAAAGTCAAGAAAATGCCTATTTAAAAGAAAAACAAACAAAAAAAACAATCTGTCTGAAAGAAAACACAGCATGTTGAAATTAAAGTTAAATTAAAAAGCTTGTGTCCCTAATCTTTTTGCAGTGTTATAATCCAAAATTCCCACTCCAATGATTGAAAAAATATGCCTTATGACGTTGAATAATTTCCTTGTCTCTTTCTGTCATTTTTTTTTCAGATATGAGAAGATGATCAGCGGGATGTATCTCGGAGAGATCGTCAGAAACGTGCTCTTGGACTTCACTGCCAAAGGCCTGCTCTTCCGTGGCAAACTTTCAGAGAGACTGAAAACACGCGGGATCTTTGAAACCAAGTTCCTGTCACAGATCGAGAGGTGTGTGTGTGAGTGTGTGTGTGTGAGTGTGAGTGTGTGTGTGAGTGTGAGTGTGTGTGTGTGTGTGTGTGTGTGTGTGTGTGTGTGAGTGTGTGTGAGTGTGAGTGTGTGAGTGTGTGAGTGTGAGTGTGAGTGTGAGTGTGTGTGAGTGTGAGTGTGAGTGTGTGAGTGTGTGTGAGTGTGTGAGTGTGTGTGAGTGTGTGTGAGTGTGTGTGAGTGTGTGTGAGTGTGTGTGAGTGTGAGTGTGTGTGTGTGTGAGTGTGTGTGAGTGTGTGTGAGTGGGGACCGGCTTCGGACCCCACAAGGGAGAAAAAAATTATTAAAAATAGTAAATGATGTTTATCTGAAAGTGTAAGAATTCAAACAGGTTTTCTGTAAGGGGTAGGTTTAGGGGATAGAAAATATCGTTTGGTCAGTATAAAAGTAATAGAAGTCTGGAAAGACCCCATAATTCACAGAAACAAACGTGCGTGTGTGTGTGTACGTGTATGTGTGTGCGTTAGTATGCAAGTGTGTGTGTTTTTGTGAAAAGTCAGGACATAGATGTGTATAATGACGAGGGTATGGCAGGTATTACAAGGTGAAGGTGACATCTCAGGACATTGACCCATGTCCCCACTTTTCAAAACGCTTATAAATCACTCAGAATGAGGTTTTTTTGGGGAAAGTTGAAATGCACAGTCTCCTGTAAGGGGTAGGTTTAGGTGTAGGGTTGGTGTAGAGCAATAGCACATACAGTAAGTACAGTATAAAAACCATTACACCTATGGAATGTCCCCACTTTTCACAAAAACGAACATGTGTGTGTGTGTGTGTGTCCGACATTTGACATTAGTATCTGAGGCTCAAGGGCCTTCTGCTTTCCTGCATATGACATTGAAATGCTAAGCACACTGATTATGTCCAATATTATTTGATAAGCCTAAGGCATCTTGGCATGTATAATTAGATTTGTGTCGTTTTCTATTGTTCATTCATAAAGATAATATTCCAGCTGAGGACCACCTGCCAATTTTGGCTTGATTTGGCTTTTTTTTTTTTTTTGCATAACTATGCTATTTATATTCAATCTATGTTCTTTGGGGGGAAAAAATGCAGGCGTAGTGTTTTTTTAAAAAACTTAATTTAATTAAACTTCTTGTCTTATAGGTGGAGATATGCAATGCAATTTGTTCTGTGATTTTTATGATTATTATCAGCATAATTAATGGACTGTTTCTGGCAGCGATCGTCTGGCGCTGAGGCAGGTGCGCTCCATCCTGCAGCACCTGGGTTTGACCAGCAGCACATGTGATGACAGTATTCTCGTGAAGGAGGTTTGCAGTGTGGTTTCCAAACGAGCGGCCCAGCTCTGCGGAGCCGGTCTGGCAGCCGTTGTGGACAAGATACGACTGAACCGTGGCCTTGAGAAGCTCAGCATCACCGTAGGAGTGGACGGCACGCTCTACAAACTCCACCCGCAGTGAGTGGCCAAGATGAGATCGAAAAACCTTATGGAAGAAAAATAATGACAAAAGTCTTTGAAACAAAAAAGTGTGTAGAATTGCACTGACACTGAAAAAATAATGCATTGCATTAACAGTGATAAAATCACCTAAATCAATGGAAAATGTGTAGAAATAATAATTCTGACTGAAGAAATATGAAGTACACTGAAAAAAATTATACAAATATTTTTTTTTAAGGTAAGTGGTTGCAAACAATTTATTTTAGGTACATTTAATAAAAAAAATTTTTTTAAAGTTAGTCAACTAAATTTGTTTATTTAAACGTAGCTAAAATAAATTGATTGCAATCACTTACCTTAAAAATGTAGTAAATTCAATGAATCTTTTTTTTTTCAGTGTAAATGTGAAAATATATCCACATTTCTCCAAGTACCTGCGTCTTTGGACTATAAGCTGTTATTGATGCTGTTTAGTGAAGCTATGGCATCACAAATAAACCACTGCAGACGTGACTGAATATTAATGCGTGCTGATGTTCTATTCTCAATATCACGCATGCAGATTTATTATTTTGCACTCCTGACATAAATTAAGAAATTAATGTCACTGCAACAGTGTTTTATTAAAACAGTATTCAAATATCGAAGCTAGAGCCTTTAATCTTTCTAATGATGCACAGTTTGTCCATTTCAAGTAAGAGTGTGATGTTTTAAAGTGAAACAATAATAGTCTGAATAATCTTTGCGTGTTAAGAGGTTAATGCTTTCTATTTACAAAATTTTTGTTTAAAGCAGTATTCAAATATTGAATATTAAAAAGCGTTCAAATTAATGCTTTGTATTTTCAGGGCTTGCATGTTTGTTGCACGGTTGTATATTTAAGCTGTGAATATTTTAATTAAAAACATTTCACACATTTTCATATTTAAAAATTAAATAATCCATATTGCCCTTCCAGAGTTTGCTTCTGAACTTTTTCTACAAATTCATTCAAATGCATCGCTACGCTACTGCGATTCCTGCAGAGGATCCGGGGATGTGCAATGCTGAAATTTCTCCCAAATTTGAACCACTGAATTTGTGAAGTGAAATAAAATGGGCCAAAAATTACCTCTCAAATATACTATACATCGTATTTTTAGACAGATTGAATATTTCAGAAGTGAACTCTGGAAGGTGAATGTGGATTATTGAATTTTCAATTATGAATATGTGTGAAATGTTTTGAATTGAAATATTCACAAGCCCTGAAAATACAAGGCATTAAAATGCATGCACTCTTAATGCAATGTATTATTTTTTTTCAGTGTCAGAGCAATTCAACATGCTTTTTTTGTTTCAAAGATATTTGTAATTATTTTTCTTCCATAGAAACACTTTTGCAGATAATATTTGCCGTTGATTTAGTTAAACGAGCAGTTCTCAAACTATGGGTTGACATTCTACGTGTAACACGTGGGATTTTGTGAGGGGAGGAAAAAATTTGCTAACGTCAGGGAAGAAATATTGTACCACAATAACCAGACCTGGCAATGTCAAATGATCTGTACCCATGATGCTTTGTTAATGCAGCAAACATGTTAAAGCTGAGACTTTAAATGATATGCTCCTAGATGCCCTGTAGTATTTATGAGGTCTTGATCATCTTTCACCTCAGTCGCCCTAAAAACTGATTGATCTTTAAAAATCAATGATCCCTTTACATTGGCTGCGTGGTTAAGCTATCTGAAGTTCTCCCCCTTGCTAGACGTTATAGCTTTAAAGCCTGTTATATTACGTATTTTCCTCTTTCTGGTCAGAGACAGATGCTGTTATATGTGACATAAGGCAGCAATATTCATCACAGAGCAGCTCTTTGTGCAAAACTGCCATCAATGCTCCAGGCACTCTCTGTTCTGAGATAAAATACTAGCACACAATTACAGCTTCAATTTAGATGTGGTTTACAAACTCCAATTTTCCTTTTAATGGAAAAAAGTCAAACTACTGTTCAAAGGTTAGGAGACAGTTTAAAGAACATTAATAGTTTTATTTAGCAAGGACACATTAAGTTGATTAAAAGTGACATTTAATCAGCTCACAGAAGATTTATTTTCAAATAAATGCTGTAATTTTGACCTTTTTGAAATCTTGAAAAAAAAGTCCAGTTTCTAATAATTTAATTGGTAATTTTTTGAGCAGCCAATCAGCATATTAGAATGATTTCTGAAGGATCGTGACACTGAAGACTGGAGTAATGATGCTGAAAATTCAGCTTTGATCACAGGAATAAATTACATTTTATAATATTTCAAAACAGAAAACAGTTGTTTTAAATTGTAATATTTTACTGTTTTTGTTTTGTTTTGTTTTTTAATCAAATAAATGCAGCTTTAGTGAGCATAAGAGACTTTCGGAAACATTAAAAAATAAAAATAATTACCAACCCCAAACTATTTAAAAAGTTGAATGTTACTGTAACTTACTGTAATGTTAGGATGACTTTGACAGCTCCAGGGGTTTGGTTAAAACTACAGATTGAAAATTTTTGCATTCCCATCTTTATATGGTCTCTGTTTTCTTTAGTCATAGCACTAATTTCAATTTTCTACTACATAGACAGCTAGGGTTCCTTTTTTTATTTTTACTAATTAAACTAGCCAGTGTTTGTTTTGGACTCCTGATTCCTTATACTTTATTAAGTTTTTCCATATACAGTGTTGTTAAGACTGATTGATAAGACCTCCTTGTGTAACTTTTGGAGTTTATCTATCAATTTAATGAAAGCATCAGTGTATGCTGTCAAGCTTTCAATCAAACCACCCTTAAAAATCAGCCTAAACCTCTCTGGAGGAACGTGTTGGGCTTTTAAACATTGTTTTCAAAAGCCCCCCGCCAACCTTACTGGGAGTCACTTCTGTAAAGATTCATTTTATGAATCAAAAGTATTGAATATGGAAGCATATTCAGCAGTTTGGCACACATTTGATGTGAAAATATACCATGCAAAGGCTTGTAGCAGGACTTTTTTTCCTTTAGCGACCGCTTTGATTGAAGAAAAACTTCTGTTCTCATTTAGGCTGTGAAATAAAGTGTTTGAGATGAGTTTCGATTTTCACTTTAGCAGAAGGAAGCCAAGCGTATACCCTGATTTGTTCTTTTCTTCAACTTTATTCACACTTGCTTTACGTGTGTGGAAAAAAGAACAAATTAAAGACTCTCAGCTATTAAAAAGGCACAAACTATTTGGTATTTTCTGTCCCAACGACTTTTTCAATAGGAAATAAGTTAATATGGAGTTATAATTGTTATTATTACCTGAGATTTAAACTGTGAAAAATATTTTTTTTAATTGAAATATAGCTAAACTATAATAAATTCTGTTTATAAATGACAAAATTATACTTAAAAACATATAAAATTAAAATTGAAATGTTGTGCTTGAAGCAAATCAAAGCACATAAAGCAAATGTGACCCTGCAGCACAAAAGCAGTCATAAGCAGCACAGCTATATTTGTAGCAATAGCCAACAATACATTGTATGGCTCAAAATTATCCATTTTTCTTTTATGCCAAAAATCATTAGGATATTAAGATCATGTTCCATGAAGATATTTTGTACATTTCCTACCGTAAATATATCAAAACTTAATTTTTGATTAGTAATATGCATTGCTAAGAACTTCATTTGGACAACTTTAAAGGTGATTTTCTCAATATTTAGATTTTTTTGCTCCCTCAGATTCCAGATTTTCAAATTGTTGTATCTCAGACAAATATTGTCCGATCCTAACAAACCATACATCAATGGAAAGATGATTTATTCAGATGATGTATAAATCTCAATTTCAAAAAATTGACCCTTATGACTGGTTTTGTGCTCCAGGGTCTCACATGTCTAAACTTAAATTAAAATGAAAACTGAAAATATAACAATTGAAGCAAATTAAAAATATTAACAAATGCTGTAATAGTACATAAATAATACTAAAGTAGCACTGATATGAGTTTTGAGGAGTGTATATTTAGTGCCATGTTTGGGGCGAAAAAAACCCAATAAATTCACAAAGGAGCAGATTTTGCTGGTACTCTGAAGGCCTGCTGTTCATCCATGCCTGCTTTTCTCTTTTGTCTCATCAGCTTTGCCACCATCATGCGGGAAACCTTAAGAGACCTGGCACCCAACTGTGAGGTTACTCTCGTCCAATCAGAAGACGGCAGCGGGAAAGGTGCTGCCCTCATCACGGCCGTGGCTTGTCGATTAAGAGATGCTAGAAAGTAGAGACTGAACAAAATAAAGCAAAGGGGAAAATATAACGAGAGAGAAATTACACACTGAGCTTCCAGAGATTTTCTGTTTTGTTTTTGTGCCGCAATGTGATCTTACTGAAACAACACTCCTGTCTATAAAAGAATGTATTTTATTTATTTTTGTTGCATTTTTATGCTTTAGGTCATGCGTTGCAAGGACTTGGCATATGCAGGTGGGGGATTGTTAGTTGAAAAGGGGGAAAAAAAAAACAAAGGAGGAGAAAAACTAATAACTGCTATATATGTGTGTGTATTGTTACTGATTTGAATTACTGTACTGTCTGAAAAAAAGCACAAAGAGATTTTATTGACCTGTTGAGCTGTGAATCAAATAATTTATTTCTATACTTAACTAGAGTCCATGCGTATTTCCAGGCTGCTGATTAAAGGATTAATTTATTCATTTACTCACCGTCAAGTACGCTCTTAAAAATAAAGGTGCTTAAAGGTTCTTCACAGCGATGCCATAGAAGAACCATTTTTGGTTCCACAAAGAAGCATTCAGTCAAAGAACATCTCTTTCTTATCTTTTTATAATCTGAAGAACCTTCTTTCGCCACGAAGAAGCTTTTGTGAAACAGATGTTAAAGGTTCATTATGACACCATTTAGACAAACAAGTTCTTCTATGGCATCGTGAAGCACCTTTATTTTTAAGAGTTTAGGTGAATAAACATTTATTTTGTGCCGAACTCTTCCTTTTAAAGCACTTGTTCACACAAAAATGAAGAAACGAACTCATCTACTGTACATCATGGCCTGAGGGTTTTTTTGGAGAAAACTATTCCTTTAAATACCTTGAATAGTGAGGAAGAGCTCTTGCTTAATCTTAAATTGTGTGATGTTCCCGTTACTGAAGGACGGTCCTGCTGCTGCTGTACTGAGATGAAGCTAATTTAATTAGTCTTCTGAACAGGTCCAACGCTGGTCTGAGGGAAGCTGTCAGGCGAAAGCTTTTTAAGGGCTAACTTGATGGTTTGAGGAAAATTGGCTTTTTGTGTTTCAGACCGTAAGTTCTAGAATTTAGTAATATCTACTAATGCAATGCAAACGCATGAAATTCCTGCATTCAGACTGAAGTAAATGTTGCTCTCCATGTTTAAATGCACAATATTAATTGCATTGGCACTTTTTAGGTTGGAAATGGCAGGTGAAATTATCGCAGTGAGATGTCAAGAGACTCACGCTGTGAAATTGAACGCGTCTTTTCTCGCAGCGCTGGTGGGATATGTATTATTGATGAATGTGGAATGAGTTGGGCTTCGCAGTTTATCATGTTGTGGATAATGCAGGGCTTCTCCAACAGCTGTAAGGTGCAATTTTCACTGAGCAAATATCGAGTGTCAGATTTTCAGTAAGAAACCTTCTGCAAACTTGTCCCTTTAGTCTAATAATCATACAAGATCAGTTTTGTCATTTTATTTGTATATGATTTTGCTTATTCATCTACTTGATTGAATTGCTTGTTGTAGGTTGGATTAATTTTACATTGTAATTTCTGCAAATTGCTTTTCACACGTCCATTTTACTTCATTTACATTAGAACGGTTCCAGACAATAAAGATCGACATCGCCTTCTAGAAAATGTCAGGTCATCTATTTTTGTTTGAAATTTCAGTCTGCAGACAAAGACAGCGCAGAAATACCCCCCAAGATTTTCTTTCTTCTTTTCTTCTTCTACATGAACACTGCAGGCTCTGGCTTTAAGAAATGTACATATGTGCACAATATCTATACATTTACATTGATTAGTGGTTATCGATGCACTATAAAAAAAATCAAAAGGTTAGAAAACTTCAGCAGATTTTTGAGTTCTCTCAACTTCTTGTTTTCAGGTTAAACAACAAAAAGTTGAGAAAACAACACAAAAAGCTCCTACAAAAACATGCTGAGAGAACTCAACTCAAAAACCTTTTGCCTTAAACTTTTAGGTTTTCTCCACTTTTGATTTTTTACAGTGTGGTTATATGGATAGAGTTTAGAATAGAGTTCGGTGTAAGGCAGGTTTGATTGGAGAAAAGAAATATGACTATACATTACATATGTATGTAATATGACTGTACACTACTGTTTAAAGGTTTGGGGTCGGTAAGGTTTTGTTTGCTTTGTTGCTGTAAGAAGTATCTTAAGCTGTCTTTATTTGATCAGATATACAGTAAAAACAATATTATAAAATATTGTGAAGATTTAAAATAACTGCTTTCTATTTGAATGTATTTTAAAATGTAATTGATTTCTGTGATCAAAGCTGAATTTTCAGCATCATTATTCCATTCTTCAGTGTCACATGATCCTTCAGACATCAATCTGATTTGCTAATTTGTTTATTATTATTATTGAAAACCGTTGTGCTTCCTAATATTTTTGGAGACAGTGATAATTTTTTCAGGATTCTTTGATGAATGAAATGTTCAAAAGAACAGCATTTGTTGAAAAAATTAAGAAAAATACCTCAATTTCAATCAATTTAATGCATCACTGCTGAATAAAAATAGTAATTTCTTTAAAAAAAAAATAACTTACTGATTCCAAACATTTTAAAAGGTAATGTATAAGTATGTGGTTATACAGGAGAGAGCAAGAATGAACATTTTAACTCTTGTAGGTTACATGGGAAACCTACTTAATACTTCTTTAAGGAATAGTTCACTCGAACTTGAACATTTCGTCATTATTTACTCGGTCATTTTATTGTATAGCAAAAGGAAAGTTGTTAAGGATCTTCATGCAGCTCTTTTCCATGCAACACAGAGGGGTCAGGTCTGCTCTGTTGCGGCTTTCAAATGTTCTTTGAAGCACCTGCACCTAAACACTTCACCTATTCAGAGTATGCATGCTAAAGGCCGCTTCTGAAATGCTGTAGACAAGCAAAGGTCGTGCACTTGGCAGAAGTACAGTAGGAATGACCTTTAACATTCATGTTAAAATACAAGCATTGTATTTTGGTTTTGATTTTTAAGCAAGATCCCTGGAAACAAGCTCCACATCTATGCAGCACATCTCCACATCTTTTTTTTTTTTTTAGAAATTAATACTTGCATTACGTTCTAAACAAGTAATTTTATTAAAAAAAAAAAAAAAAAAATGATTTCACAGTATTACTGTTTTTACTGTATTTTTGATAACATAAGTGTAGCCTTTTAAAGGATGTGAAAAAACAAAACAAAAAAAACTTTCAACACTAACCAGCATTGTAACTGTAAAACCTTGGAGAGCACAAGCGGTCTGTTAGAGTATTTATTTTATATCACAACTGATCAGAAGTATAGGGCTGAAATGACCATCTGGTGAAGGTTAATATGGGTTTTAGTGTTATAAATGAAGAACTGGGTAACACGATCAGGCTCTTTCTACATAAAGGGTAGCTAAAAAATGAATTAATCACATAAGAATGTAGAGGAAAAAAAAAAAAAAAAAAAACTGGCAAAAAGATTTCATTACTGTACTTGCATGGCATATCTTTTCAACTTCACACTTCAGTGGTCTGTCCATACGAAAAGTAGAAGGTGATGGTTTTTCTTTAGATTTGAAGCAGTGCTTTGACTGCGCCAGAATAAATAACAGGCTGCCATTGAGTTTTAAAGGAATGTCAAGTGCATCGTTATTTTTTTTTTTTAATGGCCAGTGGTTTAAAAAAAGAAAAAACATCCTTCAGTGACTCTCTGTAATGTCATAATACTTCCTATCTAGCTGCATCTAATGCATACTGTCCTGTTTTACCGTCTCTGTGCTGCACAAGCATTATCTGTCAGAATGTACTTATATTTTTTTCAATTGGCTGCATTAAAGAAGGTCAAGCATGCATTAAAGAACAGGCTATAAATGAGTCTTCCGTCATAACCGGTGATGCCCTGAACACACTTGACCAGTTGTCCTGTAGTCATTTGACACAAGAAGGAATAATACAGAACCTGCTGAAGTTGCTCTGTGCTCCACTTTTGCCTCTTAAATCACAAATCCAAATATAGCTGCAAGCAGCGATTACCAGGGTTCAAGCACTTAAGGCATTTAAGCATATAAGGAAAAAGACATTACATATTATTTAGCAAGACCGTACCTACGTAAATCAATGATTAAAAAAGCATTTTTGGCAAATACAGGTAATTTACCTTTGAAATATATGACCTTGGACCACAAAACCACCAGTCATAAGGGTCGATATTTATACATCAACTGAAAGCTGAATAAATCATCTTTCCATTGATATATGGTTTGTTAGGATCGGACAATATTTGTCTGAGATACAACTATTTGAAAATCTGGAATCTGAGGGTGCAAAAAAATATAAATATTGAGAAAATCACCTTTAAAGTTGTTCAAATGAAGTTCTTAGCAATGCATATTACTAATCAAAAATTAAGTTTTGATATATTTACGGTAGGAAATTTACAAAATATCTTCATGGAGCATGATCTTTATTTAATATCCTAATGATTTTTGGCATAAAAGAAAAATGGATAATTTTGACCCATACTATGTATTGTTGGCTATTGCTACAAATATACCCCAGCGACTTAAGACTGCTTTTGTGCTCCAGGGTCACATATGTGAATGAAATATATATGAAATATGAAATAATATGAATTTTTTTTTTACGTCTATGACTAGTGCCAGCTGTGGTCTGATCTCCTTAAAACTTTGTATGCTTGCTTAGAATCACCTGTTGAAAGTGCTCAGTTTTGAGTTTTTCTTTAGGCTTTATAGGATTTTGGGTAAATCCTATTTAGGCCCCTTTTCTGAACGACACTGTTATAGCTTCCCAATGGGTAAATTTCAAAATTTTGTTTTATTCTTTTGATAATTATTGGCCTAGAGAGTCCAGAGAATTGTACTGCAGTGTTTTTTTTGTTTTTTTTCAGATTGCACAAAAAAACCTATGATTAGTTTGCATAGTCTTAGTCATTGAACAAATGATTTGATTGACAGCAGTGCATGGTTCTAGAGGCAAAGATGTCTGGAATCAGGGGTTCCATCATAACATACATGCATCAAAGGACAAATTAAAGACATTGTAAATATGTTTAGTCATTGCAGTAGTAATAACTGCGTGGTTTTGCATAAAGAGTTTCAGAGTTTTCAAATTTGATCATGTCACCGGCGATTGGCAGCTGTGGCAAAAAAGTTAGTTTTAGGACCTGGTTTCAGTGCTACACGCTTGAATCCCTAATTAATGCCATTCTTCTTCTGTTCTTTGCAGCATTTTCCCCATTTTGGCTCACTGCCTACAGAGACGACCAGAGGAGAACTTTAATGAACGAACCAATTTTAAAAGCACTGAGCATATGGTGCTCACTGCGACACCTCACAAATTTGACCCGTGCCTCTGATAGAGAATAATAGAGCTTTCAGCTTCAACTTCCTATGTGAACTACATTAAGACAATATGACCAGTTCTAAAAATGTCTAAAATTTTCTAAAATGTCAAATCCATATTCAGACAAGTTTCCAGAGCTGGTTTCAAACGAGGCCCCCCTATTAGCGCTGTGTGTGTTAAGCACTTCTGTATGCTTTATCAATCAGCAGGCAACTTGATCTTTTTCTTGTTCAACTTTACCTCTTTCCTTTAATTCAACTTGTTCCGCTTTATTGCATTTAATACAAGAGTTTCACTTTCCTCTGTTCAAGGTGTTTCATAGTCAATGAGAAATGTAGGGGAGAAAATTTGATGTTTTTTTCCCCCTTTTATTTGAAAGTCTTTCATAACTCACAGAGAGTATATGCAAACAGTATAGTACTATTACATTTACACTAATTTTGCACTAGGAAAGACGTAATGTTCTGTAACACACTCCCATTAGATGCCATTAGATATGATTGAGGTTTGAATGTGTGTGATCTTGTTTTGTGTTTCATGCAGTGGAGAGAAAATCCTGCAGGTTTGGAGCCACATAAGAGTGAAAACATGGTGAGTTTATTTTTGTGTGAACAATTTCTTTAATTGTTTGTATATATTTGCAAAATGTAAACAGATTCAGTATGTATGATACATATATGTGCGTGTATATATACAGTGAGGAAAATAAGTATTTGAACACCCTGCTATTTTGCAAGTTCTCCCACTTAGAAATCATGGAGGGTCTGAAATTGTCATCGTAGGTGCATGTCCACTGTGAGAGACATAATCTAAAAAAAATCCAGAAATCACAATGTATGATTTTTAACTATTTATTTGTATGATACAGCTGCAAATAAGTATTTGAACACCTGTCTATCAGCTAGAATTCTGACCCTCAAAGACCTGTTAGTCTGCCTTTAAAATGTCCACCTCCACTCCATTTATTATCCTAAATTAGATGCACCTCTTTGAGGTCGTTAGCTGCATAAAGACACCTGTCCACCCCATACAATCAGTAAGAATCCAACTACTAACATGGCCAAGACCAAAGAGCTGTCCAAAGACACTAGAGACAAAATTGTACACCTCCACAAGGCTGGAAAGGGCTACGGGAAATTGCCAAGCAGCTTGGTGAAAAAAGGTCCACTGTTGGAGCAATCATTAGAAAATGGAAGAAGCTAAACATGACTGTCAATCTCCCTCGGACTGGGGCTCCATGCAAGATCTCACCTCGTGGGGTCTCAATGATCCTAAGAAAGGTGAGAAATCAGCCCAGAACTACACGGGAGGAGCTGGTCAATGACCTGAAAAGAGCTGGGACCACCGTTTCCAAGGTTACTGTTGGTAATACACTAAGGCGTCATGGTTTGAAATCATGCATGGCACGGAAGGTTCCCCTGCTTAAACCAGCACATGTCCAGGCCCGACTTAAGTTCACACTGCCTGACACGCAGCAGCTGTGTACCATGTTCTTGCTGTTTAACTCGTAAATCAAGCTCTTTAAGTCGTATCGCCAATTTCAAATCTGCAGTGTTTAGACCTACCAGTGGATTCGGATCTACCGTCGGAATTTGAGCTGAAGCCTCTGCGCCATCTCCGTCCATCACAACAGCGTCGACATCCCTGGACTTCGGTTCCCTTATCAAAACCCCCATTGCCACCAAATTCTCCTGCACCACATCTCTTATTGCCTGTTTAGTGTCCGCCTTAGATATGGCTATATCATAATAACCTGCGACAAGGATTAAGTCAGATTTACGACATATATTTAACGCCTCTACAGTAGGAGATTGTTTAAATTCCTCGATACTAAACTCCATAGTTACACTATTACTCCCCTTTCACAAGTAAAAACCGCCAACTAAACAACAAAATTCTCACCAACAAGGTAAATCATACTTACGAATGAATTAGATGAAGTGAAACGGTCAAACGGACGAGCCCCCATTTTATTACGTCCGCTAGGGGTAAGACGCAATAAATAAATAAAAAGGAACCATAAGACTTCCGGCAGGCCGTCAGACCAAAAAGAACCCAGACAAAAATCACAATAAAGTAAATTTATTGTAAGTTACAAAAAGGGAAAACCACCAATTAGTAGCCCTCCTTAAGGGACCCACGGTCCAACCAAAGATAACAGTTAAACAATACAGTATCAAAGAAACTAAATAAAGAGAGAAAACAAGGAGGAATCAAATGGTATTTTTCGTCAGAGAGACCCAAGGCCAAAATAACAAACAAAGCCAAGCTAATAAAGTAAAACAACAATATAAATAACCTACCACAAAGAAAAGAAAAATAAATACAATCAATCTAACCTAACTACTCTTAACATAAACATCATGAAAAAGGAGATCTAAACAAAAAGGCAGGTCTCTCCTACATTTCTACCATAATCCAAACTAAACCAACGATCAAATAAAAGACTCAACAAAACACAATTTTGGTCTGGCGGCTAGCAGGAAGCCTGGAGCAGTGCGACCGGCCCGAAGTCACACCGAACCTTCTGATGAACGGAAGAGGCGTTTTAAAGGAAACCGCCAGCTGGTCACCCAATTACCACTGATAGGCGGCAACCCACAGCAAATCAGCGGCGATCTGAAACTCAAACAGAAAACATCCAACAGAATACAAATTATAAAATAAATAAACATCATAACGTAACACACACACACACACACACACACACACAAATAAGCAAGCATGATAAATGCCCACATACCTATAAACATATAGTCACAATAATATAAGCATACAAATAAACACCTAATAGAAAAAGGAGAAAAAATAAAATAAAATAATAATAATAATAAAATAAAAATAAAAACCACAAAACACATTTTATCCAGAATCTGCTTTTTCAAAGTATTCCAGAAATGGGCTCCAAGATTTAATAAAAAAAAAAAGACTGGGTTTCATTTGAATTCCAATTTGAAGGCAAAAAGTAGGTCAAAAACCCATTGACGGTAAGTTGGAGGAGAAGGCAACTTTCAATTAATTAGTATTTATTAATTATTCCAATTAATTAAACTTTAATTAATTAATATATAATTTTTTGAAACAATGTATATATATCCCAAATGTATATACAGTATAATGTATATATCCCATTGAGCAACAAATAAGCATATAAGAAACTTTGCCAGCACAAGAATAAATTGCATTTTAAAATATACTCAAATAGAAAAATGGTTATTTTGAATTGTAATAATATTTCTCAATATTATTTTTAGCTGCATTATATGCAGCCTTTGTGAGCATAAGAGACTTCTTTCAAAAACATAAAAAAAAAATACACAAATCTTACCAACACCAAGGAGTAATGTTACTGTGAAACCTTGGGGAAAACACATTTCAACTATACTGAACTGCACAATCTGAAGCTTTTGACACTTTCAACACGACCCTGTACTCAGTGTGTGCAGTGACAGCATGCTGAGTCTCTATTTATTTTATGTCATGATTGGTCCTAACTAAAGAACTGAAAAGATAGTTTGGTTTCTGCCCTTGCACTGACCATCTGGTAAGGGTTATTATGCGTTTCAGTGTTGTAAATAAAGAACAGAGTAATGTGATTAGGCTTTTTTTTTCTCAGACAGAGTAGCTGTGAATAAATGAATGGCATTATAAAGTAGACCATGAGCTGATTATGGCCTGTCAGGGAGCTCAGTCCAGCTCATTGTGCACTTCAATGCCCTTTGTGTCCTGCATTTGATGAAGGATCTCATAAAAGGTGACCCTAAACTCAAAAGAGCCACAACAGAGAAGGAATCTGGTCAAAGTGTCATGCTGAATTAAGGATGAACTCTGGAACAGAACCTTGGATTTGCTTGACTGCTCTGAGGCAACGCATCCATTCAGATATGTGTTTGCTGAGCTCCAGCTACTTGCATTTAAATGCTCTGCTGCTTCTTCCAGTGACTGCGATACTGTGCATTTGTGACTGCTAACACTTTAGATTAAGAATAAATATTCCTGAGTACATAAACACAGACATTTCAGAGCAGAATGTCTTGTTGCTATACAGATACAATGTTTTTGTCAGTTTATATACCTTTGAAACATTGTCAGATGTACAGGTGCCGGTCATATAATTAGAATATCATCAAAAATTTGATTTATTTCACTAATTCCATTCAAAAAGTGAAACTTGTATATTATATTCATTCATTACACACAGACTGATATATTTCAAATGTTTATTTCTTTTAATTTTGATGATTAGAGCTTACAGCTCATGAAAGTCAAAAATCAGTATCTCAAAATATTAGAATATTACTTAAGACCAATACAAAGAAAGGATTTTTAGAAATCTTGGCCAACTGAAAAGTATGAAAATGAAAAGTATGAGCCTGTACAGCACTCAATACTTAGTTGGGGCTCCTTTTGCCTGAATTACTGCAGCAATGCGGCGTGGCATGGAGTCGATCAGTCTGTGGCACTGCTCAGGTGTTATGAGAGCCCAGGTTGCTCTGATAGTGGCCTTCAGCTCTTCTGCATTGTTGGGTCTGGTGTCTCTCATCTTCCTCTTCACAATACTCCACAGATTCTCTATGGGGTTCAGGTCAGGCGAGTTTGCTGGCCAATCAAGCACAGTAACACTATGGTCATTGAACCAGCTTTTGGTACCTTTGGCAGTGTGGGCAGGTGCCAAGTCCTGCTGGAAAATGAAATCAGCATCTCCATAAAGCTTGTCAGCAGAAGGAAGCATGAAGTGCTCTAAAATCTCCTGGTAGATGGCTGCGTTGACTGTGGACATCAGAAAACACAGTGGACCAACACCAGCAGATGACATGGCAGCCCAAATCATCACTGACTGTGGAAACTTCACACTGGACTTCAAGCAACATGGATTCTGTGCCTCTCCACTCTTCCTTCAGA
Source organism: Onychostoma macrolepis (assembly GCF_012432095.1). Classification (NCBI taxonomy): domain Eukaryota; kingdom Metazoa; phylum Chordata; class Actinopteri; order Cypriniformes; family Cyprinidae; genus Onychostoma; species Onychostoma macrolepis. Next base: position 1,037,991 of record NC_081159.1, read on the forward strand.
CTCTGGGACCTTGATTTCCAAATGAAATGTAAAATTTACTTTCATCTGAAAAGAGGACTTTGGACCACTGAGCAACAGTCAGTTCTTTTCTCCACAGCCCAGGTAAGATGCTTCTGACGTTGTCTCTGGTTCAGAAGTGGCTTGGTAGCCCTTTTCCTGAAGACGCCTGAGCGTGGTGACTCTTGATGCACTGACTCCAGCTTCAGTTCTCTCCTTGTGAAGCTCTCCCAAGTGTTTGAATCGGCTTTGCTTGACTGTATTCTCAAGCTTGCCGTCATCCCTGTTGCTTGTGCACCTTTTCCTACCCAAATTCTTCCTTCCAGTCAACTTTGCATTTAATATGCTTTGATACAGCACTCTGTAAACAGCCACACCTTTCAGTAATGACCTTCTGTGACTTACCCTCTTTGTGGAGGTGTCAATGTTCGTCTTCTGGATCATTGCCAAATCAGCAGTCTTCTCCATTATTGTGGTTTCAAAGAACAAGAGATACCCAGAATTTATACTGTAGGGATGGTCATTTATTGAAACTCAAATGTAAATATTCTAATATTTTGAGATACTGATTTTTGACTTTCATGAGCTGTAAGCTCTAATCATCAAAATTAAAAGAAATAAACATTTGAAATATATCAGTCTGTGTGTAATGAATGAATATAATATACAAGTTTCACTTTTTGAATGGAATTAGTGAAATAAATCAACTTTTTGATGATATTCTAATTATATGACCAGCACCTAACATAGGTTTGTTAAGCAGTGCTGTTTAAGTTAAGTTAAGTCGTAACGTATTGTCAAGTATGGTGACCGATACTCGAAATTGGTGCTCTGCATTTACCCCATCCAAGTGCACACACACAGCAGTGAGTAGTGAACAAATGCGCACACACAGTGAACACACACCCAGAGCAGTGGGCAGCCATTGCTCCAGCGCCCGGGGCAATTAGGGGTTCGGTGCCAATTAGAGGTCCCTCAAGGGCACCTTAGTCATGGTATCGAACGTGGAGAGTGCTTCAATTCCTGCCGGCGCGAGATTAATTACTATTACTATTAGTATTAGTATTACTAACTGTTTACTCCAGTAATTAATATTGCTCATACTTTGGCTTACGGATTTCAGCAAACCATAGGTAGGCCTATTATTTGTGATGATAAATCAAATCTGATGCTTGTTTATATGAACATGAGCTATTATTTCTGACTTTTAATGCCACAGATATAGGAGGGACTCTTTTAGCTGGTTACTTAGGAATGTTAACCATAGTTAAATTAGTCTTTAACACCATGAGTTTATGCAAGGAAAATTGACGACATGCAATTATTAGAAAAGTAATGCATCGCCTCAAGCTGTAATGCGGCCACAGTGTGAAAAGGGTGACCTTTACACCTCGGATGTGCATTGTTTTTCTAATAATTCAACAGCCCAGAGTCAATTATTCTATTTATTCAGCGGTGACCACTCCTTTTTCAGGTGATTTCTTTCAAGATATTTGTCATGTTTTGTCCTTTTTCACAATTTTCCACAAGTTGATATGATTCTTCATGACAAGTTTATAACATACTTTGTTTAAAATTTCTCAATGGTAGTGTAAAACAACACCATTTTTACCCTTGTCAAAAACAGCTCTGTTCACAGCAACCCCTTTCGGAGCATGTCCCTTTAAATGCTAATGAGCTCTGCTGACCCCGCCCCTCTCTTCCGAGCCACCCTCTGAGAGACTGTTGCTTTAGCTGCGGAACTTACTAACTAGTACGTTACTAAGAAAGACAATTTGCAAAGATTTATAAAAAAAAAAACTTATTCTCACTTCTTCTGGAGGTGAAACTGAATCACGAATGAATCGCACAAACTTAAACACATTTAGGTAGATCAGGGGACGCATTCCCTTCAGAAACAAAACTAATCCTCTGCGTCTTCAGCGGCTCAGATGTCGGGAGTAAATGATCCAACAACAACACTGGCAACACACATTTATGTTCAAACACTATATAAAAGTGAATTTTGCCTCCAATGACTCCTTTAAAAAACTTTTGCATGCAGGATTAATTTCTTACGCTTCTGGGCCCTCATTTATAAAGTGTGCATATGCACAGATTTGGTCTTTGGCGTGGAAAAGTGTTTAGCGTCACGTCAAGGTCTGAGTAGACGTACTCACTTCTTCTTGTCGGTGTACTGCAGGTTTTTGGAAATGTAGGCTGTTCTTGCGACTCGCTGTTCTAAATGAAAGGATTTGGACGATGACTGGTGATCTTTTATATGTTAATGACATTAATTAGGAGTCGTTTACAAGGCAGAGAGCTGAAACCATTCAGCTACGCACCAGTACAAGATCATGTGCGATTTCTACACGTGTTTTCTACACGCATGTTCATTCGATGAATCAAATGAACGAATATTTGAGAGATGATCGTAAAATCAAATTTAGGATGGTTTCTAAATAGTAATAAATTGGCACAGTGATTTGAAAGCGTAATGCAGTGAAGACCTGCTTCAGCCGTGCGTTTCCTGAAAAACCAATGAGCTCAGAGCAACCATCAACCAGTCAGAATCAGAAACCATTCATTTACATAGATACTTTATACTGGGCAAAGTTATGAAGTATACATGTTAGACACACATTCTCAGTTTCACTGAACAGTTTTGACCTGCTCAGCTCTAGGCTCCTGTTATAACAGGTGAACAGGTACTGTTTGACAGCAGCCATGTTTTTGTGTGTTAAAAAAGTTCAGTTTGTGCACCTTCTGTGTGAACTGCATTAATTCAGCTCACCGCATATTGTTTGGGATTTAAAGTGTGGTAATTGGTGTAAAAACTGCTCCTGCTGCTGGGGCTAAAGGCACAATAATTAACATAATAAACAGCTGGCTGATGTTTCCATTTATTGGCGTGATGAGGATAAATTCAGATGTTAAATAGTTGAGTAATAAATATATTAATAGAGACAATCATTAGGCTGTATTTTTAATGAAACCATCCTATTTAAAAAAAATCACATGTCATAAAATGTCATTTTATTATTATATTTATTGTTATAATAATATTATTATTATCATATTTACTACTGTAAAGCTGTATTAAATTATAATGGGATCTCCTTCAATGCTTTCAGAATTTAAAAAAAATATATTATTCTGTTTCTGTATTTTTAAAATGAACAAATTTTAATGGCAGATATTGAACAATTCTTTAATTTATGGGGGGTGAAATGTTTATACATTATACATTTATAAGATTTTTAAGCAAAACAAACCACTTATGATATATTTTCACACAAAACCTGTTGCTCCACCAATCTTCAATAAAACATGTGTAGTGTTTTCTGCAATTGTACACAATGAGAGTAATGAAAAGCATTTTTCTTAAGGTGTGCCTTTAGCTCTGGTGTAGCCTATATGATTTAGAAATGGCGTTACAGAATTGGTATTGAATGCTGGTGATATGCAGGGTACAGTGTGTGTACTTTGAATGCAGGCATGTGCACCGCTGTTGTCATTTTCTCTTTTGGCACTAGCAATGCTATGGCAACAACCCAGAATACCCTAGCCTCAGCTCAAGCCCGTGTGTTTTGCATGTGCAAGCAGCATTTAAATCACCTTCAAAGTAGTGTTTTTTATTGCCTGCGCTGTCATAACTATATGAGATTCTCCAGTCAGTGTTCTGAGATTCTACAACATGTCTGTTTGGATTCCTGAACAGGATATTGGATATTATCTCAGTCTTTGCTACTTTTATGACATTTTGGCTGTTTTTTTTTTTAATTAATAAATTATTATTATTTAATTTTTTCAAAACCCTGAGCCTGTCTGCCATTCTGGATTCATTTGCTACTTTTGGATTTGGTTATCTTATGTAAAAGTTAACCTGACTGTCTATTGCAGTTTGAGTTCTTTACCCTGCTGCCTGAAAAAAAAAAAAAGACCTTGGAGACAAGAAGATTACTGTAGACACTGATGAAAAATATGAGACCACTTCTGTTTAGTATATAGTTCAAAGGTTTGGTGTTAGATAGATTTTCTGTCTTTAAATTGATCAAAAGTGCAGTAAAGATATTTTATATCGTTACAGTAGATTTCTATTTCAAATAAACACTGTTCTTTCAAACTCTATTCATCCTTTGAAAAATGTATCATGCACAAAAATATTAAGCACAGCTGTTTTCAAGATTGATAATGAGACATGTTTCTCGAGCAGCAAATCAGCATTTTAGAATGATTTCTGAAGGATCATGTGACACTGGTTGCTGATATTTTGCTGTCATGATATTTCTATATTAAAATAGAAAACATTTTAAATTGTAATATTTTCACAGTATTACTGTTTTTACTATATTTTGATCATGCATCATCGTAAAATGCAGCCTTGTATTTCTTTTAAAAAACATTTTAAAAATCTTACCGACTCCAAACTTCTGAATGATAGTTTATATTTTTCATTGTACAAATACACTGTAAAAAGTGATAAGTTGACTTAACTTAAAAAAATTGAGGAAACCCGTTACCTTAAAATTTTTAAGTAAATGATAATTAAAAAAATAAGTTTGAATTGTCAAGTTCACTTAACTTTTTTAAAAAAATCATTATTTACTTAAAAATTTTAAGGTAACGGGTTTCCTCAATTTTTTTTAAGTTAAGTCAATTTATGACTTTTTACAGTGTATTAATGTAAGTAAGTAATTTCAGAATGCTTTTAAATAAATAGCCCCCGCCCCCCAAAAATCACAATTGATTTTTAATTACATTCTGAATGCAGATTTGAAATATTGTCATTTGTATATATGAATATTGAAATTTGATTTATAGATCATAAAAAGCAAAAGCAAATGTCGCTGTGATTTAATGCGCATACATTTGAGTTATAGTCTGTGCAGTATTTGTGATTTATATGTAGTTCTTTGTCTTGACTCATTAATTCAAGCGAGCACAATTTCCACACAATGTGTTTGTCCATGCTGATGAATCATATCCATTACAAATTTGCACCAATTATTTCATCACCATGTATGACAGTCTCAGCTATCAGCCTCGTGTTTGTCGTACACTCGTCATGCTGATTCTCCCTCTCGAGAATAAAGTTGCACAAACCTGTATTTAGATATCCTAAAATGTTTTTTATGAAGTCAATGAAATGCAGTGCCTGGTGTTGGTAAGAGAAGCTCTCTTGTTGATGCCAGATTTGCAGTTTTTAAAACAAAGTTTCTCTCTGTCTCACACACACACACACACACACCTGCGCAGGTCTGGTCGGAGCTGCGATCCGCTGGGAGATTAAAAACAGAGACTCTGGCAAGTAAGGTAGAATAATGACACCTACAGCTGAGGCATAATGAGGGGACACTGGGGAAAACGAGCGAGTTTCCAGCCTTTCAATCCGTGGGCAGGAGCCAGTGGAGGTCTGACATATGATGATTATTTTACTGAATACAGAACTGGGGCTGAATGCTGGAAAGTTTGGGCCTTGAGCACAGGATTAAGAGAAGAAGTAGAATTTCATCCCCATGCAACAAACCCTTTGGCATGGAATAACTGAATTTAACTGAACCATATAATTGCAGAAGGTTGAGGAGAATAAACCTCAGAGAATGCAAAATTAGTGCATGCACAAGCAATGCTCGTGATGAAAACAAAGCTGCGCCTTTGTTTAACAGGTCTCTTGCCTTCAGAATAGGCCAATCAGTCAGACTGAACATGTCCTCAGTGTTTATTTTAGAGTTTCTTTCCTTAGAATGTGCCATAATTTGCATCAGCTGAGGATCTCTTAAATGGAGGGACAGCAATCCTCCTGCTTTTCCTGCATTAGTTGTCACACAATAAGATAGCAGATGGCAGCTCATGAAAAGAGGGTCTGCGTACTGTTTTGCATAGCTTTTCCGGAGCAGAAATATCTCAGAGTAGTTCATTGCAGTCTTGTCACCAAGAAAAAAAAGCATAATTTACTGTCACCTAGCATGCTCACTTAGAGCTATGAACTGCTTGTTTCTTCCTTCTTGACGCGTATAGTTAAAAATGTTAGAATCAATACAATAAACAGAAGATAATTTATATTTTTCTTTCTTGCTTGCAGGAGAGGAAGGGTGTTTGCTTTTGCATAATTGTTAGACGTTGCTTTGGTGTTCAGTGTTTGCAGAAGAAACCAGGTTTCTGTGAGGTTCATGGCTCATGTCGCTCCTCTAATGGAAGTCTACATTGTAATTTTTAATCAGTATAATTGCCTGCCAGCTATGAGTCATATATCTGATTGCTTTGAGATGTAGTAGCACACCTTTCCTCAACAAGCTGTGTGATTTGAGGTATCACTCTCCAAAGCTGAATTAAATTAAAAACTTTTTGGGTGAACTATTCCTTTAAATACGCAGTATGTTTATAAAGATGATGGTTCCTTATTGGTGTCTGTGGTTCTATAAAGAAACGTCTGTGGAACCTTTCCAATGCACAAAAGCCTTCAAATAAACTTCAAAGGAAAAACATTTTATTTGCAGAAAAACAGAAAAAAATGGGCCCATGTGTCTTATTTTGGATGACAGATAGTTCATCAAGTAAGCTGAAGGCACAGGGACAAATGTGGAACAATGCATGGAGGGGCATTATATGTGACCCTGGAGCACAAAACCAGTCTTAAGTCGCTGGGGTATATTTGTAGCAATAGCCAAAAATACATAGTATGGGTCAAAATTATAGGTTTTTCTTTTATGCCAAAAATCATTAGGATATTAAGTAAAGATCATGTTCCATGAAGATATTTTGTAAATTTCTTACCGTAAATGTATCAAAACTTAATTTTTGATTAGTAATATGCATTGCTAAGAACTTCATTTGGACAAATTTAAAGGTGATTTTCTCAATATTTAGATTTTTTTGCACCCTCAGATTCCAGATTTTCAAATAGTTGTATCTCAGCCAAATATTGTCCGATCCTAACAAACCATACATCAATGGAAAGATTACCCTTACAGAAAAACCACATGAATTTAACATTTTTTTTTCACATGTGATCACTTGTGTATATATATTTTTCACATGTGATCACATGAAGACAACATGTCACCACATGTTGCAACATAAGAGCACATGTGGCACATGTGGATCACATGTGGAAAATGTTTCCTTGTGTTATAATAGGTTTTCACATGTGGATCACATGTTAGCTACATGTAACAAATACTGTGCATTTTCAGCTTCACACTGTATGTTGACTTTTAGTTTGTTCCTATTTCCTGCTTCCCATTGTAGTCCTTGTAGCTTTCTTTATTTGTTGAAATGTACTGTAGTTGCAAAGTTACTTTGGCTATATAATCTAGTTAGTAAAATAAAAGTTAAATAAAATAAAGTTCATACAACTGATATATGATTTATCAATTATACATTACATACCACGTATGATTAATACGTGCTCATTTGATACATCTTGTTATTAGCTTGTACCTGTAATTGTTGATCATCAGGTAGCATAATAACTAATACACACACACACACACTCTCACACACACACAGGATATATATATTATAATATGTATGATATATATTATCAGCTTCACCTAATTTTTTTTTATTGAGGAACAACATTACACATTTTTTTTAATTTATTATTAACATTACAATAATATCATTAATAAATTCTTCTTCTTCTTAATATTAATAATAATAATAATAATCACAAGACGCAAAATATAGATACATAATATTTTACAATGTACCTTTAACATTTTTTCACAACCCCCCAAAAAATATAAATATTTATAAATATAAATAAATAAAATAAAAAAAGCTCATTGACTTGGTCGGTGTCGTGTCATAGCTGTGTGGGCGGAGTCAGCGTGGGAGAAAACGAACCTTTCCCCCTCATTGGAAAAGCATGGTGTTGACCCAGAATGGTGTACATAAAATCATTTCTGCTGCTCGACAGAGCACAATAAGTCGAAAAACTGAGCTGTATTGTGTCGGACTGTCCGTACGGTATCTGTGACTGGACAAACGACCCAACGAAATGGCCAGAGGTGTCGTTTCCCGACACTTTCTGTTACCTGATTGAGTCTCAGGCAAGAGACAGCTTACTACAAGCCTATATGTGACGGCTTGTGAAAGCAAACATTTGTCGTTTTGTTTTGCTTAGTCTTAATAAAGTGATAAAGACTAGAGTAAAAGCCTGTCATGCTTTTTTATTTATATATTAAAAATAATTTTAACATTGACAAAACATAGGTAACATTAAAGGTCTACTGAAGTGCCTTGAAATGCACAGCATTCTGTCGCCAGAAGTCGGGATATCAGTTTCCGGTTTTCATTCGCGTCGCCCAAAATGTCAGTATTTACTACATGTCTCCGAGATCTGCCAAGCAGAATCAGCGATGTCCATCACATCGTTAATGCCTGGTCCCCTGCTCCAATACACAAACGAAACAAGGGATTCAAACGCAATATATCGAGTTATATGCACAAATAGTTTAATGTACGTGTTATTTCAGCATCTAGCGACTAGCGACATGTTCATTTTAGAAACTTTTCTTTCTCAATTTTAAACGCAGACTGTTCCCAGATAGCAAAATTTGTCTGGCCCACCTCTGGGCCACAACCTTGCTTAGCTTCTGGCCCAGTTCTGGCTGGGTCCCCGGCCCAAAACTGGCCCACACACTGAAAACAGACTCAAACAATTTCCTCTGGCCCAGATGCGGCCCACGCCCTGTAAAATGACTCTTATTTATTGACGTGGCCCAGATCTGGCCCGCATACTGTAGAGTGACTTCTATTATTTTATGTGGCCCAGGTCTGGCCCAGACACTTTATGCCAGATCTGGCTGAGACTCGGCTTGGTCCCCGGGCCGAATGTGGCCCAGAAACTGCTAAATGTAATTCAGCAGTGAAACACAAATACAACCACTTAAAAACATTAAAAAGGCTTTAATTATAAAATTACCAAATACTTTAATATAAATGTATATGAACAAATGCACTACAGTATAAACATTCACACTTTTTAAACCACAAAGTAACAAGTAAATTATATTTACTGTATATTATATATATATATATATATATGAAGTTCATTTGCAGGAACAGATAACTAAAAATCATGTTTTTTCATTGTGCATTCCAATTAATCTCAATCAAACTGCATTCAGGTTATTTTGATTAGGTAAAGAATAACTAATAAATACTAGCTAACTAACACAATAAAACAAAAACATAACAAAAAACATGATTTTTAAAAATATTTAAAAACGGAGTTATCTGTTTTTGTAAATAAACTCTTCATATATAAAACATTGTGTGTCATAATTCAGTTCAATTCTTATCAAATGGTGTCAGTGCAGACAAGTCAATAATATTGCTGAATATTAGGTGTCTTCAACCAAGTAAGACAAAAGGCAACAGTGACAAGGAACCCAAACAAGACCCGGCTCAGTCAGGAAACAGTCTCGTCTGGCCAAACGAATGAACGTGGTGAGATTATTTCAGGCTGCATCACAAGTCAGATTCTGGATTGATATCATTCAGAATATTTCATCCAACTTCTTCTGCATGAAGTAACATCACGTCAGCAGGTGAAGCTGGTAAAAGGGTCTGCGCAGAGGGCTTGTCTGGTTCTCGTAGTCTTTGCTGAGGATCTGTGCTGGGGCCATCAGTGAGGTCTTCACAGAGATCTGTCATGGTCTCCGCTGACGGTCAGGGATGTGTTGTGGTCGTTCCTGGTGCAGGTCCACCGTCTGGTCTGGATACCGACTGGATCAGCTGATTACTGTAACCTAGGGATAAGGGTGAGACAGTATATAAGCAACTAATATAAGCATTGATGTCATTCTTCTTACAAATTAACAAGTACATTAGATATTATAGGAAGTGTTGCTGCTTACCCTAATTGGTGCAGCATAAAAATCCTTTAAGAGTTAGGATTAGGGTTAGTCTGTCAGCCAGAAGTGTTTTGTAGAGTCGGCGCGGCTCTGGCCCATTATCTTCTCACCAATGTCGTGACTGAGCCGACAGTGCCGCATTTTAGCCAGAATCGGCCCGAGTGTGCTTGCTATCTGGGTTAGTTTTTATTTATTTTTTATTTATTTTTTCAGCGGAAGTTCGTCGCTACGCTTGTTCACAGAGCCTATTGAAGGGTAAGTTGTCTAGTCTATCTGGAGTGCATATAAATATGAATATTAAGCTTGATATGTTGCATGTATGATATTAAGCTTGATATGTTTTCCCTTCAATATCCATAATAACTGCTGTCGGAGTTCTGATGTTGTGTGCTACCCGCTCAGATGTGCTACCTCCGTCAGTTTATTCAGTATATAAATCTTCAGATCGGGTTTTTATTTTTTAATTATTAGAGGTACAGAACGCCACAAAGCAACTTTTCAGCATTGCACCAAGCAAAAATCAATCGAAATCATAACAAAAAGTAAAGATCATGCGTCTAACAAGGTCTCCGTACATTAATTTGAACGGTTTGTTTTCCCCCACGGCATGAACGGATATGACGTTTTTGTGGGCGTTCCCAGCAATGCCGACCAAGTCAATTACAGAAAGGAGGATTTTGAATTTGGGAGCATGGTGATGACGTAATTTCCTCTCATCCAACGGCTGCTGCTGACCGCCACAATGATGCATGATCGGAAATAAAACATCCATTCGAGACTGTGTATTTAAAAATGGTAAATATTTGATCGAAATCATATTCATAATGCCAAATAGTCTTTAATAACGCTTTTTCCATTTTGAAATTTTGACTGAAGAAGTCGGAGTTCTGCGCGTGCTCATCATTCGAACTATAACGGTCATCTACCACTGTATGCTGAGGAAAAGGTAAGCAAAAATGTCTTTAATTAGTAGTGTTTACACATTTAATGTTGAATTTCAGTTTTTATAGCTGTAACGTTAATGTGTTATATTTTAAAACATTTCATACTTTTCTGCATCAAACGTTTGAAACTTAGCGTCCTGTTTGCCAATTGACCTATCGGTAAGCCCCTCCCCTAGAACGTTGTTGAGCCAATAGCAGTCGAGTATCAGTTGCACGGGGACCGGAACTCGGACATCTTTAGGTTTCAGCGCCATAGAAAAGCATTGAAAGATCGCGAGCTCTCGTCGGTTTTGTGGTGATTGTGCCGTAAAACGATGTGCCTGGGGCACTTGTAATACTGATTCGAGATATCCGGAGAGGATGGGCAATGGAATTTATTTTATTACATTTCCTGAATCCAAACAAAACAGCAAAATGTCCCCAAGTATTCACCCCCAATACAAATGAAGACAAAAACGTTCGTTTTCTGGTTGTCATACACTCAAGTTACAGTTTTTATTTGCTCAAACAGAACGTTAATGTTATCTTGTGCTTTAGCAAGGTATCTCTGGCTAAAACTAGCTAACGGTAAAGTTAGTGATGCTAACCTACAAACCTAAATAGCGGACTGTTCTCGCGTCTTATACAGTGTAGGTCAAAAACACACAAACGTAGGTCTACATTTCAGTGCCTCTCCATATTAAACTGGTTAAATCTACATTAATTTAATCGTACCCTGCGATACATGAACAGTGTTGATCCTGCATGTCATCCGCGATCGTGATGACCGACCGTAATATGAGACTTCTCCCGCTCGCATTGTGATCTGTAAACCCTCGCTTCTAGAACCCACCGTATTTATTTTTAAATATTTTATAAATCCCTCCATGGAATATTTAATTCCCAGTTGGTGGCCTTCTGTGTCCAAAACCTCTTCACCTCATAAAAGACAATACATGAGTAATACTTTTGAGTTTTCTGAGAGTCATTTTTTGTAGTGTTTTAAACTTTGAAATCTTTCCTTGGTGAGCTGAAGTGAAATGTTAAGCAAATATATTCTCATAAACGCAGTCCTCCACACCAGACCAACAGAATTTTTAAAATTAAAATTTGTTTGATTTTTAACCATTTCTTAATTTCCCCATTTGTGGTATTAAAAAGAAAGGCCATATGGCATAAGAGTAAATAATGACTGAATTTTCAATTTTGGGTGACCTTTAGCTTGGCATCAGTCTTTGTGAGATTATTTGTCAAACTATTTTAGATAAAAATAAATAAATTATGATTAAAAAAATTATTAAATTGAACACTACTATTTTTGGACACCATGGATTTGTTTGTGATTTGTATCTCTCTTTCATTCATTCATTTAGGACAAGTCTGATGAGTGGAGATGTTGCCGTGGCCCTCTTTAAAGAGAATTGTATTACAATTTGATACAACCTGTGAAAATCTCATGTCATCATGGAAATATGACTCAGGTTGTTATAGCTCTAAATACAACACAACATTGTGTTAATTGTACTTAATAGTGCCTCTTGGTGTACTTTCAGGTTCTATGAACTTCATGCCATGTGAACTGTGATTGAGTAACTTTTTATTTATTTATTTATGACCAAATCTGAAATGGCACATTCCCAGTTATTATAGAGATAGTTCACTCAAAATGAAAATTCTGTAATTAATTACTCGCCCTCATGTCGTTCAAAACCCATAAGATCTTCATTCATCTTTGGAACACAAAATAAGATATTTTTGATGAAATCCGAGAGCTTTCTGACCCTGCATAGACAGCAATGCAACTGAAATGTTCAAAAATCTCAATTTGTGTTGAGATGAACGACGATCTTACTAAGATCTATTTGGAACAACATGAGGGTGAGTAATTAATGACAGAACTTTCATTTTTGGACAAACCATCCATTTAAGATTTATATAAATGCTTTAGACTGTAGTTATTCTTTTTAAATTCTTCATAATATGAATAGTGTATAAGGATTGCTTAATAAAACGTAATGGAATTTTACTATACAATTGAGGTCTTTAACAGGATTAAATATTTTTTGAGCGTATATTGTGCATGAGTTAAATATTGACTAGAGTTTTTAAAGTCATTTCACAATGACATTGCAACACAAGCAGATTTATAATATACGTTTCACATGGGATTCACAAGTTTCACATATGTTTCACATGGGAATTTACATGTATTTCACATGTGATCCTATGTGTTTCACATAGGAAAGTACCATGGGTTTCACATGGCAATATACATGTGTTTGACATGGGAATATATCATGTGTTCCACATGGGAATATATCACGTGTTTCACATGGGAATATATCATGTGTTTCACATGGGAATATATCACGTGTTCCACATGGGAATATATCACGTGTTTCACATGGGAATATACCATGGGTTTCACATGGCAATATATGTGTGTTTCACATGGGAATATATCATGTGTTTCACATGTGATCTCATGTGTTTCACATGGAAATTCACATGAAAATGTTCCTAAAACACACATCTCCCATGTGCAAAGCACACACTTCACATGTGATTTTCACATGTTTTCGCACGTTAAATTTCACATGTGCAGAATCACATGTATATGTGGCCACATGTGACCACATGTGCTTTTGCACATGTGAAATTCATGTGGTTTTTCTGTAAGGGTATTTATTCAGCTTTGTATCATGTATAAATCTCATTACATAAATCGAATAATTAAACTTAATGACTGGTTTTGACTGGTGTCATCACCCCTGCAATCTATTAATTATCCAATATACTGCACGCCGACAACTCTTGTGTTGTCTAACTAATGAATCATATTGACGGAGACACTGGGTAAACAAGTCTTAAGCACCACGTTTGTCCTCATCCCAGCAGGCAATAATCACATTAAGTCTTCCAAGAACACCTTGTCTGAAAACAAGATCCCTGGTGCTCTCTTTATGCTGATAAACAGGTAGTTTTGATGATAAATCTTTGAAGATGCTTCAGCTTCCCAATAAATTATTGCTTTAACAGCAATTATTGCCCACAAGTGACTCAATCAACAATTGTGAAGTTATGAAGGCGTTTTAACTTTAAACCATCACTTCTGGTGCATAACCTAAACTAATGCTTTGTCAAGTGAAAAAACTCCTGTTCAAAATCCACTGACATATTTGTTTAGAGCTGTTTTAAACTGTTTTTGCTTGTAAATACAATGTTTCTCTCTTGATTCAGATGGGACAACTTTTTCGCTGGTGCAAGCGAATGGGTTCTTATTTTAGCTAGAAATGTCACTTCACAAGATGTTAATTGATGGACTGGAGCCGTATGCATTAATTGTGGATGATTGAATAATCCTTTTTCTAGTTTTACAAACGTCATCATAATTTGTACTCAGAGCTGCATTGGAAAAAATTACTTTAAAATGATTTTAACGGTAAAAGACTGTGAAAATGCTACAGTAAAAGCCTATTAATTGGTTAACGGTAAGTTCACCTACTATATACGGTGAAAAATTGTATTGCACTGTAAAAAGTGATAAGTTGACTTAACTTAAAGTTGAGGAAACCTGTTACCTTAACATTTTTAAGTAAATGATCATTTAAAAAAAAAAATAAGTTAAGTGAACTTGACAATTCACTTAACTTTTTAAAAAAAATTTATTTACTTAATAATTTTAAGGCCTGGGTTTCCTCAATTGTTTTAAGTTAAGTCAACTTATCACTTTTTACAGTGTGGATATTACATGTAGTTTTACAGTAGTGTGCAGTATTTGGAAGTGTATAGAACATATTATTTACAGTGAATAAACGTAAATTGACATTGACACAATTCCCTGCATTACATTTCACATTTGATGTTTTTGTTGTTGTTGTTGAAATAACAGTTTCTTCTTAGTTCAGTTGTGCACATTAGGGTTGTATGTTACATCTAATGTTGTTAAATTTAAGTTTTATTGCATTATTTAAGTTTCATGTGTGTTACCATGATGGTGTTATATTACATACAAAACATTTAAATTCTTTGATAGGTTGGTATATTAACAGTATATCGGTTAATGAAAGTACATTTTTTAAATTTGTTAAATCCGGTATTATTAAATTACGGTAAAATTGACAACCACACTCGCCAGTTTATTTACTGTTAATTTTATGTTTTTTTTACAGTGTGTCAGAGCAGAGAACACAGATGCTTTTTCTGTTTGTTATGGAGGTTTACAGTATCTCAGTTCGTTTGACAAAAGCTGCATTAAATCTTATTTGAACTAAAATCGCCATTTGAGAGATTTTGTACCTTTTTCAAGACTGATGAGAGATTAGGTTCTGCTCTCTGTGAAGCCTTTTTTATTGCCATAGTGAGCTTATTTTATCACAAAACACAGGAGACCACTGATTTATGTTCTCATTTACATTCTTTGTCTGTAGAAAATGTGAGAAATTGCAGTGGAGCTTCAAAAATCACACTGGAGAATGAATTTGAGAACACATCTTTTTAACTCTCCAAATATATGATAACCAGCCACATTGCGAGTCATTCTATATCTGCTTGCTTAATTTTTTCTCAGCAACACAGTGACAATGTGAAATCACACTTTCAGAGCCCAAACTTGCTTCTCCACCTTCACATCTGAAGTTCAAACACCTTTTCACGCAGCTCTGTATAAGAACTGCGAGTGCATATGCTGGAGGAATCATGACCTCCCGTGTTTTCTGTTCTTTGTGATGCTTCTGTTTCAGAGGACCAGTGAACAACTCCAAGAGCTCAGCCACACCAGATGCATCCATTTCCTTCCAGCGCTCCTCCGGACTCGGTCTGTGGTCAGGACAGGAATTTCTAGGAAAGGTAAATTTTGTGCACAAAGCAGCTTTTATCTCTGCAGTCCAAGGTTGGGTCAGGGAGACGATATTTCATTAAGTGAACCTGCACACTGCCTCCTGTGAATCTCCAAAACAGTGAATGAAGTCCGGCTGGGATTGAGTTCATAGGAACATCATGCACTGGTAAAGCATTGCGGGGAGAGGAGAAAATCCTTGTATTGTATAGGTGCCTTTATTGGTATACATAAATTTAAATAAAAGTTTAGTAGTTATTAGTTTTTTTTTAGGATGACTACACTCTTAAAAATAAAGGAGCTTCACGATGCCATAGAAGAACCTTTTTGTCTAAATGGTTCCATAAAGAATCTTTAACATCTGAAGAACCTTTGTTTCACAAAAGCTTCATTGTGGCGAAAGAAGGTTCTTCAGATTATAAAAAGGTGATAAAGAGATGGTTCTTTGACTGAATGGTTCTTTGTGGAACCAAAAATGGTTCTTCTATGGCATCGCTGTGAAGAACCTATTAAACACCTTTATTTTATCTAAGTACACTAAACATAAAAACACCAGTTAGCACTAACACTTAAACTAATTTTAAGTGTGGTCAGATAAAGTACCAGAAGTATTTTATAATTGCATTGCTTAAAAGTGTGCTGCGATCGCTTTACATAAAATTTTAGTGGATTTTTATATACTATATACTATATCACTATCATATATACTAAGTTCTATTTGGATTTTCATGAAAAATACAGTAGAAATGTATTACTTGAGTAAAATCCTATGCTTAGACTATTATAAATGCACTGATTATTCATTCATGTGTTGAGATGTGCACCAAAATTCACAATTTAACAGTAAGTTTACTTTATGTTAAAAGTAGTTGAAGTGCTATATTTCTAATGTGGAAAAAAGTGCTACTTATGACACAGGAATAGTGTACTTGATTGTAGTATTTAAAGACATAAACGTGTAGTATATGTGACCCTGGACCACAAAACCAGTCTTAAGTGTCAATTTTTCAAAATTGAGATGTGTACATAAAATCTGGAATCTGAGGGTGCAAAAAAATCTAAATATTGAGAAAATCACCTTTAAAGTTGTTCAAATGAAGTTCTTAGCAATGCATATTACTAATCAAAAATGAAGTTTTGATATATTTACAGTAGTAAATTTACTAAATATCTTCATGGAACATGATCTTTACTTAATATCCTAATGATTTTTGGCAGCGACTTAAGACTGGTTTTGTGCTCCAGGGTCACATATATAAAGACAATGTTAACATAATTACAAAACATTCAAAATTTTTACAGAGAAAGTGTTAAAAGCACATTTTAGCCCATATTCATGGTGTACAGAAATAGCACAGTTGAATAAATTTAGATGTTCTTACGATTATCTTAAGAAGTACTAAAGAATAATTTTTAGTATATTAAGTACAAAATTAGCGCTATGCTTAGATCAGTACCAATTTGCATACAAAAGTAATCGTGGCACTAATGATGCGATTTCTACATTAATGCATCTTGTTTTAAAGCATCTTGAGAGTCCGACTTCACTGCAAAAAATCTAATTGTCTTGTTTTCTAGTATAAATATCGACAAATTCTTGAATCAGGTTGCATGTACTTGACAAGTAAAATTATTTAAGATATTTTGTCTTGTTTTCTGAAAAAAATATCCAAATGTTGTTAGTTTTTGCTCAAAACAGGTAAAAATATCTGCCAATGGAGTCAGAAAAATAATCTGAATTCAAAGGCTAAACAAGATTATTTTTCTTAAACCACTACCTTGACCTTGATATGTCAGAAAATGTTGATAGATTTGAACTATACTTAGTCTGAAATAAATGTATTTTAAATATACTACTTTTTACTAGGGTTGTTTTGCTTACCATGTAAACGCATCTTAATTTAAGAATTTTTAGATATTTTGACTAGAAACAAGACAAAAATACTAAGTAAGATAAGCCTTTTTTGCAGTGTGGATGGATGTTTTGAGTGTTGCAGTCTGCATTAAGCCACATCACGTTGGTTTGGACTGGCCAGAGGAGAACTGTCCGCCGACTGAGCCTGGTTTTATTTTTCTCCATTTCTGTCACCGATGGAGTTTTGGTTCCTTGCCGCTGTCGCCTTTGGCTTGCTTATTTGGGGACACTTCATTTTTTTGGCAGTATTGTCAACTTGACTGCACAAATAGGCTACTATTGGAAGAGAACTGGACTGAGCTGGACAATGACGTCACGCAATCAGTGATGAACTGACTTGAACTGAAAAACTGTTTATTGACACAGTCTGTGTTGTATAAAGCGTTATATAAATAAAGGTGACTTGTCTTGACTGTTAGTACCTTTTGAAAGGGTGGCGCAGATTTTGCACCTTTTTCTGAAAGTGTACATTGGTCAATGGTCACCAAAACTGTTTGGTTACCACCATTTTTCAAGAAAGGAAGGAAGTAAAAAAGGTTTGAAATAACATGAGGGTGAGTAAATGATGACAACATTTTTATTTTTGGGTCAACTGTCTGTTTAATGAAAATACATTGTATTGTACCTTTGTGTTTACATGCATCACGTGACTGCAATTGCAGAGCCGCTTACTTGATTGTGGATCCATGTTTTTAATTCAAGATGCATGCTTTCTGATGCCCTGATGTAGGTTTAGAACAAATCTTGAAATCAATAAATATGTCAGATGTAGCATTCTGAAAGACATCGGTATGATTTCTCAGACATTTCTCTCCTTTAGTGTAGCTGGTCTGTGGGCTCTATAAGCTTCACGATTCATTATTGTTCATATGTGATTTTGTTAAGCACGATAGGTTGCCATAGACTTTAATTAATGTATACCTTCTGACAGAATCTGTTACAGTGCAAGTGATTGAGCCATCTCCAGGAGTGAGAAATGCAGCCATGTAGATTAATCATTAGGAGAGGTTAATGACTAGGAAAGATGTGCTTTGGTAACCTTCTATTTCAAAATTAGTGGGTTTGGTATGTAGACAATCTTGGCTATCCTTTTGCTTGCTGTGAGTCGTCCTCTTGATAATTACTTGCTCTGTTTCCACAATGTGCTTATTAACATTTTCTGATGAATGCCTTTCTGAACGAGATGAAAGCTCCTCTGTTTGTGTAATCAGAGGAATGTGACTTGCACATCGCTGTCTTTTGTCGAGAGACGTGCAAGGTCCTTAGTGTGCATGTGAAAGTGGAGGTTATTTGCAAATAAAGCTGTTATATAACGGACAGTTCTCTTTTTGCACCGTAAGCTGTGGGGAATGAAACTTCCCAGCTATGTGGATTGACTATATGAAAGTGTAAAAACGTAGGGAGTTTTTCATTGACACTGTCACCTTTGGCTTTCGCACTGGGAGCACAATCCCCTGCGCAGGAAAAATCTTTTGTTAGGTAGGCTAAAAAATGTGCTTTGTGTGGTAACTAAATTAGCAGTTTGAGTGGAAGTTAAAATGATTAATTAATGCGACTTACAAAATAAACCCATTAAGTATTTCTTATTTTTTTAAAAGCCAGTTGAGAGGAGGTTAACCTTCAGAAAAGATTAATCAGGAATGTCACAGGATCAAACTAAATGTTTTTGTTGTTGTCGTTGTTTTTGTCATTATTTTATAGTAAATTTAGCCTTAATTAAGCAAATGAATGAAAAACAAATAAAATAATCAAAATGGATTGTAGTTAACATACATTTCTGATGATAATAATAATAATGTACATTTGTAATGTAATGTATATGTACATTTGTTTGATCACTTTAGCCACAGGGTTGAATTTTTGAGCTTTGTATGTAATATGCGTAAAAAACTGAAGGAAAAAAATGCAGTCAAAAATCAAAACTTGAGAAAACTTAAAAGATTAAGGCAACCAGCTTCAGCAGATTTTTGAGTTTTCTCAACTTGTTTTCAGTTTACAACAAAAAGTTGAGAAAACTCAAAAATCTGCTGAAGCTGGTTGCCTTAAACTTTGAAGTTTTCTCAACTTTTTATTTTATACAGTGTGGAATGTGATTATTTATTTGTCTGATGTTAAATCTTGGGTTTTAAAGGTAATTTGTGCGGTATGATGGAAAGAAACAGCAGACAAACGCCTCCTCACAGTCGAGCATAGATCAGATACACGAGGGCTGGCGCACAGCACATGTACAGTTCAGTTTTTATTACAGGTCAAATGCAGTATGATCCACATCTCAATATGGAATTCAGGGAACTGAGAGTTGAGTGAGATCTAAACATCAGTGACACACATGTACCTGTCTTGAGTCTCAGTATTCATCATGATTCATTAGGCTCAAAAGCAGAATGGCTCGCCTCCATAAAAAAGTATTATTTCTGTAGTTTATTATCGATACCCTGATGTAACATGAAAATGACATAAAACGGTACTGGAATGCTTTTACTATTCTTTCATTTACTACTTTTGTAATGGCTTGTCTGCGTTTGAATTTTATGATTTTACCTTTATCCCAGACCTTGACCCTGCAATTTAAAAATGTGCAAATTCATTCTAAAATGTATTATTTTTATTTCATTTACATTTGGCAGACACTTTCATCCAAATGAACTTACACTGCATTCAAGGTACACGTTTATGTCAGTTCATGCATTCCCTGAGAACTGAACCCAGGGCTTTGTTGTTGCTAGCTCCATGTCTTTATTTTCCCTCTTATAAAGGTTTTTAGGATGTATATAAAAATGCTATGAAAAATGCTCAAATTGGTGAAAATGATAAAAAATTAGTGGCACTTTAGTGTAGGGATTCTCACTATTAACTAGTTGTTTAGTAGCATGCTTATTATTAACATATAGTGGCTTTTTATTAGTACTTATAAAGCACATAGTCTGCGTGACCATATACATCCCTAATCCTACGTCTATCTTACTAACTATTAACAAGCAGCAAGTTTATAGAGGCAAAAGTCATAGTTAATGGCTTGTTAATAGCAAGAATTTGAAGCTTACAGTTTTTTTCAGCTGCTTACACACATTTTCAAATTTTGACTTCAAAAGTTTTTTTTTTTTAAAAACATTTTTTTTCACGTAAATCCACAGTAAAAAGTGATAAGTTGACTTAACTTAATAGGAAACCCGTTGCCTTAAAATTATTAAGTAAATAACAATTAAAAAAATAAATAAGTTAAGTGAATTGTCAAGTTCAGATTATTGTTTACTTAATCATTTTAAGGCACCGAGCTTTCTCAATTTTTTTAAGTTAAGTCAACTTATCACTTTTTACAATGCAAGAATTGCACACAAAATGCAAAATGCCTCGCATCTCTTGCAAAATGAAGCACTGCATTCAAAATATCACAAACACATCTCAAAAGCAAACATGCAAACACCTTTCCCATAATATTAATTCCTGTTCAATTTGTGTGTTACATAGAGAATTGTGTGTTGTGTTTTGCAAAAAGTGTTTTATGAAATTGAAAACTGATTCAAAGGCTGAGAATTAGTGTATGGTTTTGCAGATCTGGTGTGTGCTTCTGCTGTTTGAGTGTCAGCTTTCAGAAACTGTGTGACAAGGAAAGAGTTTGTGTGTAAACAGCTGGAAAAAAAACGTAAAATAAAGTGTGACCACAGAATTCTTACATTGTCAGTAAACAAGTAAACTGAAAACCGATGTAAGAACGAAGTCACACCAAAGTGCATGCCTTTACACAATGGTATTATTGCTCACTGGCACAGACGGCTGAAGGATGGGATGTGTCAAGGTCTTTCGTTGATCTCTTTAAGATGAGAGCTATCCAGAACTGCTGGTCAGCTAATTATCTGCCACTTCAAAGCAACAGTACTGAAAGCAATCTTTTTTTTTTTTTTTTTTGGCATACATATGAATGCGTATTTTATGGGTGTCAGATATAAACAGAACAGCACGCTCTGTATCTGTGGTTACCAATTTAAGAAAGGTACAGGTCGTATTGATCATTTGGCACCAGGGGATTCTGAGTGATGAGAATTTAAAAGGCTGTCATTGATCTTTACGACGTGTTTTATGCATGTTTCATGCACTGAAATAGCATTGTTGGTTATATAAAGCATGCATACCTCCAGCTTGTTCATTACAAATCCTAATATTGTCCTTTCTGTAGGGTCTTTATTGAGTTTGATTTTTTCTTTCTTTCTGAGCTTAAATGGATAGTTTATCTAAAATTGACCATTTTGTCATCATTTACTCTCGAGTTGTTCCAAACCTGTATGAGTTTCTTTCTTCTGCTGAACACAAAAGCAGATGTTTCGAATAATGTTAATAACCAAACATTTGCTGGTAGCCATTGACTTCCATATAATTATTTTCCATATGGAAACTAATGGCTGTCGGCAATGTTTGATTACTAATGTCCTCTTTTATGTTCAACAGAAGACAGAAACTCATAGAAGTGTAGAACTACCCCTTTAAGGTGTGCAACTTCATTTTGAGTCCACTTAAAGTAGTCTGTTTAATGTAGTTAGTAATTAAAGTTCAAGTGTGGCAAGAGCAGAAAACGTTTTACAGCACTGTAATTAAATTAATCAAAAAAGGTTAAGCTTTATGTTAATTCAGTTTGATAATAGTCATGCAACAAATCACTTAAAACAATTCCTGTGATGTTGATGATTGTGGATCAGTTAGTTGCACTCTCATATGAAGGTGAAATCCTATCAAATAACTATTAGATTGTGTATTTGTGAGACTTTGGATGTGAAAATATTTATAGACTCAATGCACACATGCAAAACTAAATTTGCATGTGAAACAACACACCTATTGTTTTACCTGAAGCATAAAATGCTGATGATTGACATTTTGTTACTGCTTTTCTCAGGGATATAAAAACTAATATTCATTGTTTATATCGCCCTGAGGCCACAACCAAGTGCATCACTTTTAGACATTTTAAAAGACTAATAATAATAACAACATTATGTTCAATTGATGTAGGAATTTTTTTTTTTTGTGACATTATACTAAATTTGCGCTTCCACAACAAATAACACAGCTTTGAAAAGCTGACATTTTCATTCCTGACACATGAATCACAAAAATAATGCACGTTTTCTGCCAGTTTGTAATGCCTTCATGTGATAAAGTTTACTCTTAACTTTCAAGGACATTTAAAAAGAGACATCTTGAGAGACTTTTTTCTCCCAGTAGTGTGGAATGAGAAACTGATAAAACTGCAAAACCAAGAGGTGAAAATTAGAAGCTAGATGGATGGAGAGACACAGATGGAGACAGAAATGATGTGAGAATGTTAAGATGGGTAGAAACAGGAGTACAGAAGAAGTGAGAGAACTCACTAATTGCCTGAGACAGACTTTCATTGATTCTTTAATAGTGTTTGTGTGTGTTGCATGTGAAGAAAACAAGGATGTTGATCGGGTCTTAAATAAAGACACCCATGAGTAAAAGCACAAGTTGATCCTCACTCAATATATCCTCCGTTAATATCCTCTGCAAACAATTCCAGTCATTTCAAACTGTATTTCTTTCTTCTGTGGAAGGCCACGAAAGAATTTCTGAAGGCTGTTTTTGTACATACAATAAAAGTCTGGTGAAGTCTTCTCTTGATTGTAGACTCTGACAGAGACACATCTGCCTCCTGGAGAGTGTTCTTCTCTTGGCTGGATGATGTGAAAGGGTTTTTCTTTACCATGGAGAGAATCACCAGTGTTTTCTTTTTTCTCAGAATGTCTCAAACTGTTGATTTGGCCGCTCCTAATGTTTCTGTTTTGTTTTTGAAGTCTAACAATCGTCTGCTTCACTTGTATGAAGAGCTCCTTTGATCGCATGGTGTGGTTCACAGCAACAGCTTCCAAATGCAAATGACACACTTAGAATAAACTCGAGACCTTTTACCTGCTTAATTGATGTAAACATAACAAAGGAATAGCCCACGCCTGTCCATGAAGAGCTTTTGAGTCAATAGTCCAATTACTTATTGTCCCTTCTAACCCCATTACGCATATTAAAGAGCTGTAATTACTTAATCTTTCCTCCAATTTTGATGAGAATCAGAGTGTGCACTTTAATCCCATATTTATTACATAACTTGAATATGTTTTGGTCAGCAGCTAAAATAATAAAAATTGTGCCTGTGTCCAAATATACAGGTGCATCTCAATAAATTAGAATGTCGTGGAAAAGTTCATTTATTTCAGTAATTCAGCTCAAATTGTGAAACTCGTATATTAAATAAATTCAGTGCATACAGACTGAAGTAGTTTAAGTCTTTGGTTCTTTTAATTGTGATGATTTCAGCTCACATTTAACAAAAACCCACCAATTCACTTTCAACAAATTAGAATATGGTGACATGCCAATCAGCTAATCAACTCAAAACACCTGCAAAGGTCTCCTGAGCCTTCAAAATGGTCTCTCAGTTTTGTTCAATAGGCTACACAATCATGGGGAAGACTGCTGATCTGACAGTTGTCCAGAAGACAATCATTGACACCCTTCACAAGGAGGGTAAGCCACAAACATTCATTGCCAAAGAAGCTGGCTGTTCACAGAGTGCTGTATCCAAGCATGTTAACAGAAAGTTGAGTGGAAGGAAAAAGTGTGGAAGAAAAAGATGCACAACCAACCGAGAGAACCGCAGCCTTATGAGGATTGTCAAGCAAAATCGATTCAAGAATTTGGGTGAACTTCACAAGGAATGGACTGAGGCTGGGGTCAAGGCATCAAGAGCCACCACACACAGATGTGTCGAGGAATTTGGCTACAGTTGTCGTATTCCTCTTGTTAAGCCACTCCTGAACCACAGACAACGTCAGAGGCGTCTTACCTGGGCTAAGGAGAAGAAGAACTGGACTGTTGCCCAGTGGTCCAAAGTCCTCTTTTCAGATGAGAGCAAGTTTTGTATTTCATTTGGAAACCAAGGTCCTAGAGTCTGGAGGAAGGGTGGAGAAGCTCATAGCCCGAGTTGCTTGAAGTCCAGTGTTAAGTTTCCACAGTCTGTGATGATTTGGGGTGCAATGTCATCTGCTGGTGTTGCTCCATTGTGTTTTTTTGAAAACCAAAGTCACTGCACCCGTTTATCAAGAAATTTTGGAGCACTTCATGCTTACTTCTGCTAACCAGCTTTTTAAAGATGCTGATTTCATTTCCCAGCAGGATTTGGCACCTGCCCACACTGCCAAAAGCACCAAAAGTTGGTTAAATGACCATGGTGTTGATGTGCTTGACTGGCCAGCAAACTCGCCTGACCTGAACCCCAGAGAGAATCTATGTACAATACAATCCACTGTCAAAGAAACCTGGGCTTCCAGACCACCTCAGCAGTGCCACAAACTGATCACCTCCGTGCCACGCCGAATTGAGGCAGTAATTAAAGCAAAAGGAGCCCCTACCAAGTATTGAGTACATATACAGTAAATGAACATACTTTCCAGAAGGCCAACAATTCACTAAAAATGTTTTTTTTTTTATTGGTCTTATGAAGTATTCTAATTTGTTGAGAGTGAATTGGTGGGTTTTTGTTAAATGTGAGCCAAAATCATCACAATTAAAAGAACCAAAGACTTAAACTACTTCAGTCTGTGTGCATTAAATTTATTTAATACACGAGTTTCACAATTTGAGTTGAATTACTGAAATAAATGAACTTTTCCACGACATTCTAATTTATTGAGATGCACCTGTATATGGACCTAACTGTATATTCTATTATTTTCACAGAAGGAAATAAAGGTCATGCATGCTTGGAATGACACAAAGTTGAGCAAATGATGACAGCATTTTCATTTTTGGGTGAACTATCCCTGATAATTAGTGCATGTGTTTGAGACACAAGAGCTCACACGGATGAATGTTTTGGCACATCGTGTCCTTATACTCTGCTTTCACGTTCCTGTGGCTTCTCTGGTATACAACAATGCAAGTTAAACTAGATCAGAAAAGCAACAGCACATTTCTTCTCAAAGAGCAATATGATTGAGGTACCGCCCATATTCGTAGCACGAAGGATTTAGATATTTAAAGACAACATCTGAGTGCTCTCATAAACATACTTTACATTATCATGTTCTGCCAAACATTGATGAATATGCAACATATACAGTATAAGTGGAACATGCTTTCTTAATTCTTACACTGATTATTGATCTTATCAACATAGTGTTCATTATGAATAAAGGATTTTCCATCCATTTCATTATAAAGCAATTTGATACGTGACATCCAGCTGTTTGTTATTTTATTCAGTGTCTTTTTATCACTTCTATTTATTTATTTAGTTATATTTTTATTTATTTATTTATTTTGTGTCATGATTCGCTCACCCTATCATTCCACCTCATATATACAAAAATTTTGAGGCAGAATGAGCTTCTGTTTTCCATATACGCAGAAAACTGATGGTGAGCTACTTCATACAAATAAGCACTGGCTTGAGCACTTTAGGCTATTACAAATCTTCTACAGTCATACAATATATCGTAGCTTTGTATTCAGGAGCAGCCATAATTTGAGATATTTTTCAAAAATAATGTTCTCCGTTGTTTTCAAAATCTCATTTTTGGTGTGTTTTTCAAACTTTCCACATTGAAATCGATTTATGGACTACTTTTATAAAGCTCATTTTTGAGGTTTGGTGGTATCATTCATTAACACTTAAAAAAATTATGCTGAAACAATTTTGACAAAAAATTGCTATAATTACAAAGAAATTAAATTTGAAATTTCGAGGTAGAAAAACTGAAGTAATATTTTCTGTAAAACATACTCCAGTAAGCTTTTATTTTATTTACAACTTTTTTTTACTGTGTACTTTTGCTATATGGAAAAGAGCAACTTGGCTATTCTGCCTAACAACTCTTTAAGTGCTTCACAGAAAATACTGTAAATAGTAAATACAACAACATGAGTAAATGATGACAGATTTCTAATTTCTGCGTGAAATATTCCTTCCTTTGTTTTTAGCTTTTTGAAATAATCTGCCAGAACATAATAAATGTCAAACTAACTGCCGCTATATTTTCTCCTTAACCAAAATGTCATGCAAGAAGAAAAATATTCGATGGCACAGAGCTGCGTCGGAAGACAAACAACCTCAGACGAATCACAAATAACTCAAGAGGCTTTCTGAGCATGTGATTCAATGGTAGAGCATCCTTTCGTCATTAGCCAATCAGTCTGTGTTTGATTTGAGCAATCATCTTAATGGTCATATTTGTGTTGTTTCTGCAGGAGACTCTTTTGCTATCAAGTCTATTGTGATTGAGGCTGCTGTACTCTATAATCTGGAGGCGTCAGGGCACTGAACAGGTACAACAAAGGTGATGAGGTGAGGGTCTAACAGATGAATCACTGCTGGGAGTGAATGTCACAGCTATTGTCCTGGGGCACACATGTGTTCACTTCTGTCCTTTCACTTATCCTTTTTTTAACCTTCTAGCTCACTCGTTTGTCCCTCTCGCTCGCTCTCTTCCTCTCTCTGTCTGTTTCGTCCTTTCTTTCTAAAAGCGATTGCTGCCACATCTTCAACATTCTGCTCCTATATTTTAAGGTGTTATTGCACCATGGACAATTTATGACATATTGCATATATGTGACCATGGAGCACAAAACCAGTCATAAGGGGCAATTTTTTGAAATTGAGATTTATGCATCATCTGAAAGCTGAATGAATAAGCTTTCCATTGATGTATGGTTTGTTAGGATCGGACAATATTTTGGCTGAGATGCAACTATTTAAAAATCTGGAATCTGAGGGAGCAAAAAAATCAAAATATTGAGAAAATCACCTTTAAAGTTGTCCAAATGAAGTTCTTAGCAAT
This sequence comes from Onychostoma macrolepis, assembly GCF_012432095.1. Classification (NCBI taxonomy): domain Eukaryota; kingdom Metazoa; phylum Chordata; class Actinopteri; order Cypriniformes; family Cyprinidae; genus Onychostoma; species Onychostoma macrolepis. The sequence goes on from NC_081159.1 coordinate 1,065,353, forward strand.
GCATATTACTAATCAAAAATAAAATTTTAATATATTTACAGTAGAAAATTTACAAAATGTCTTAATGGAACATGATCTTTACTTAATATCCGAATGAATGTTGGCATAAAAGAAAAATGGATAATTTTGACCCATACAATGTATTGTTGGCTATTGCTACTGTGCTGCTTATGACTGCTTTTGTGCTCCTGGGTCACAAATGGCATAGTGTTTCTTTGCAGCATTTTAATTATTTTGCTTATTTATACAGTGGATTCCAAACATCTGAGACCACTTTTTTTTCTTCTTCTTTTTTAACAATTTTTAAGTTTGTTCTAAAAACAGTCATCATATTTCTTTAACTTTTTTGAATCCTATATGTTTATTTAAAGTTTTATATCGAATTTTAATCCTATATTGTAGGTCTCAAACTTTTGAACTTGCTTTAACCTTTTATTGTATGTTTTATATGCATGGAATGAATGTCAATGCATGGGTTTCTGTGTAAATTGAATGTATTGATTTCTATTGGTTGCTAAGAAAAATGAATTATTTTGTTGATGGATGTCCCTCTTCCATTAGGATCGGTAGGCTAATGTATTGCATGACCTTTAGAAGATTCACAATCACGTTAGATTTAGAACAGAGAGCTCTGAAACAAACTCACATTTACTCTTGAGAATAAAGGTTCTTCACTGGCATCTACAATCACATGAAGAGTCTTGGACATCAATGGAAACTCTTCATTGCACAAAAGGCTCTTTATAGTGAAAAACGGGTTATTTAGATATTTTAAAGTGTGCTTCAAACTAAGAAACAAATAGTTCTTTGAAGAACTGAAAGGTTATTTTAGGAACCCAAAATGGTTCTTCTATGGCATCACTGTGAAAACACCTTTTTTGGAACATCCCCCCCCCCCCATGCACTTAAATAATATTTAATGAGTAGTATGTGGGTGAGGAAATGCCTGGCTTGGAGCTCTTGGATTAGGCAAGGATGGAAAATTTAGTCTCTCTGGCTACTGTCACTCTTCCTGCTGTTCTGGGGGAAAAAAAGCCAAAGGAGATGATATTTCTAAAGCAAAGCTTCTATACTGCTACATATTAAGTGAATCCTGGTAGAGTAGCATCTGGCAAGGTCACTGAAGACCATCCAGAAGCCTTGAATCCAGTTTGTTTGTTTCCCATGAGGCAGATGAGGTGTGCAAGATAATGCTGATTTTCAACCTTTTTTGATATTTTGAGTTTTATAACTTTTTTGTGAAGTTGTTTGCAAAATACTGTAGGGCAGTGGCTCACAGGATTATTATAAACTTAAACTAAAATCATAAAATAAACATTGAAATAGGCTACAATTTTATATACCGATGTAACTGATTTCCATTTCTGTCACCTGATGGAGTTTGGGTTCCTTTCACTGTCGCCTTCTGTGGTGTTTATTTGAGGTCTAAAGGACACGTGACTTTCAGTAATTTATGGATATGACAGCATTGACTGACACCATCTTATGAGAATTAAATTAAGCTGGATGATGACACTATTGTTCTCTGTAGAGCTGCTTTAGTGCTGAATCACATCTTGTAACATTGACACTGGTATTCAACTGAATTGAATCAACATTGGACTGACTAACTGTTATTGTCTCTTACAGCTGCTATATATATATATATATATATATATATATATATATATATATATATATATTCAAAAGCAGAGTAGTTTTTCTTCTAGGGATAATCAAGGAAATATAATTAGATGATCTAGTTGCATATGTATTAAGATGACTATATATACACCTTCATCTCTCTCTCTCTCTCTGGTATAATTCAATATATTATAAAAAACTGTAATATTATCTCAATGACACAAAAACACCTCTAAGGCAACAGGAAAGTACTATGTGCAAAATAATGTGTAAAAGAAAGAAATAATCATGCATTAAGATAAAAAAAAAAAATGGCAAAGGGCAAATATATGGATATATCAGCAATTAAAAATGTTCATTTAACCTTTATTTAAACACATGCAATGATGGTTTAAAAGGAAGGAGGTTCAATAGATTCAACTGAATTTTTTGCTCTTCCAGAGGCATCAAAAATCATGGGTTTTCCCTGAAATTTTGCTTCCATGATTAATTGTTGCATGCAAATTAAATAGTTTCTAAAATACTATAATCCTGTATACTGCACATTTATGCAATTCTCAGTGCATTCAAAGAACTTCAATCCAGCTCCATCTTCTCTTTTTGCCAATAACCATGTAGTTTAATGCAACAAAGCTCTTTTCCCCTCTAAAACGTCTAATGGCAAGGCTTTCAACCAGAGGGGTCCTGAGGGGCCATGAAGGCACTGAAAGTAGTCTGTGGACACGTATAGAATTTTATTTTTTTATTTTTTAAATTTAAAATTAAATTAATGACAGTTACAATACATTGGTGAGAAAATCCAGCAGTTTTATATCAGAGGCTCTGCAGGAAAAGGTTGCCCACCCCTGCTCCAATCTAATCTCTTTCTCAAAAAATAACCTGGAGACATATTTCAGAATTACAGACACACCTTATCTCCTAGTCACCATGGCAATTTAGGTAGAATCTTTGAATGTTCTTTAACTTGGCAAATCTTAGCTTAGGACTTAAGATAAGAAATGTATTTCATACGGCCTGGGGTCCTTAATTAACCAATTTTATTTTATTTTTTTACTTTTTGGTTTCCAAGGATGAGCCTGAGAAGATTTTACAGAAACTGTCCATTAAATTGGTTAGCTTTTACAAAGTGATGAATTTTCTCTACAAAACTGTAGAGTTTGACTGAATGCTCCGCCTTTGACATCAAAAAAGATATGTAAAGTAAAGGTAAATTAAACCAGATTAAATTATCTTAACTCTCTATTTTTGTATCAAAATAGATCTGTGTTCACGTAAAGGAGCAATCTGGAGCAATTAGATGTGTTTTATCATGCAGCGATTAGATTGATTACTAATACACCCTACAGAACGCATCATTGCGAATTATATTCCCCTTTGAATTGGACATCATTGCATACAAGACGGGAAATTCACTGGTATACACTGTAAAAAATTGTTTCAACTTAAAATAATTTGTTACCTCGCTGACTTAATTTTTTTTAGTTTAGTCAACTTGAAATTTTAAGTTCCTCAATGTTAATTTAAGGAACAACTCGAATATTTTAGTTGACTAAACTAAAAATTCTAAGTCAGCGGGGTAACAAATTATTTTAAGTTGAAACAACTTTTTGAAACAATTTTTACAGTGTATGTTTATATACAAAGTTCTGTTGGGCTTATTATCTTGAAAAGCTGCTGAAACGTCATCTTAATACATATGCAACTAGATCATCTAATTATATTTCCTTGATTATCCCTAGAAGAAAAACTACTCCGCTTTTGAATTCACTGCCACAAATGATTGGAATATTCTACAAAAGCTATTGAAACTAGAGACAAATATTCCAGTATGTGCATTTAAAAAATTACTAGTAAGTGCTCTGACCTCAACCTGTAAGTGTTTTAACAGAGACTTTTTTTTTCTTTATGTGTTTAATGTATTGTAATATATGTTTGTATGTTTCTCAGTAGATATTAATTTTCCTGCCAGGCTGTTATTGAAAATAATAACTTGTTTTTAACTAACTTGCCTGGTTAAACTAACACTTCACTTATTATTTTGCTGCTTTGAAGCAAGGAAGCCTTATTTTACCTTCTGAGCACTCAGGTTTTGTTGGTTTGGTGGTTGATTTGTGAATTTGACTGCAGTCGTATATGTTTAGACATTGCCCTACTAACTTTGAATCAATGTAAACATGCTTTTTGAAGATACAACAGACACAAAAGTCAAAGAGAGCAGGCAACACCAGTTTGTCCCTAGATATTTGAGTTTCTAAAAAAAAGTGCTTTATCACAATGACTTATAATGGTATATATTTGAGTATATTCAAAGTTCATCAAATTTATTTCCATTCACATGCATTTAAAAACTAAAAGGAAGGAAAAATGAGACACTTACTGAAGTTATTTGGAATGCTACCTCATCTGGTGAAGTTTAAATTAATGATGAAATGGAAATATGCACTTAGAAAATAGACGGAGTGATGCTGAAATGAAAATGTTGTCATTATACCATGGAAGTCAATGGCTACCGGCAACTGCTTGATTAACAACATTCTTCAAAATATATTCTTTTGTGCTCAGCAGAAGAAAGAAACTCGTTGAAGTTTGTAAGAACTCGAGAGTGATTAAATGATGGCAGAATATTTCTTGTTTGGTGAACTGTCCCTTTAACCATGCTGCACACTGTGATTTAATTATTTTTTTCCTTTGTCCTTTACAAATGTATCTAGTCCCGTCAGATTGTACGTTATGACCCCAGTTAGATCTTGGAGCGTGTGACATTTCGAAGGCATTAATTGGCTGTCGGTGAACATGTAACCCTCAGCAATCAGGTGTGTTTTTTTTTTTTTTGTCCCCTATTGAAACCAAGCTGCTCACTTCAAAACTTGCAATTTTTTAACAATGACATTAACATGTGACCGCCTACATTTAAATTTCCACACCTACAGTGTTCAGAAGATTATAGCTATAACAAAAATATGGGTTACTCATTATTTCAGTAGTCCTTAGACATTCTACTAAAAGTAACTCGTAGTTGCAAAATTACTTACAGTCAGTAGAGTGTGTGTTGTAGGAGCATCAAAATAAAGTGTGAGCAGATATTAAGCAGACACAGGGTACAACGGGGCTAAAGGCACCTTTGATATTATTTTCATCTAAACCACTAGCTGGCACAAAAACTTATTGTAGCACTTTCCAAAACATTTGCTTTTCAAGATGCACGTGCAAATTTGGCTGATCCTGACGCGATCACACGCAGCAGCGCAAAGTTGATTCTGTGCTTTACTTGATCCAATATTTGATGTTTTTTAAAATGTTGTAGATTTAAGTAGCAAATGAGAATTGCCAAAAATAATGCATATATTTAGAGACAAAGGTCTTCTTAACAATTTTCCGTTTTAAGATAATTAAAGCAACAGTTAGAATATGTAAAAGTATGGTATTTGGGGTAAAATGCACCCCTGCTGTTGGGGCTAAAGGCACAGTAATTAACATGATAATTAATAGATGGCTGATTTTTTCATTTGTTGACATGACATGGTTAGATTCAGATGGTAAATATTATATATTATGTTGGGTTCGTCCATATTAGAGACAATCACCATGTTTAGAATGAAACCATCATATTTAAAAACATGATATTAATCATATCATATAATAAAATATAATTTATTGTTACTACTGTAAATTTATATTCAATTATTATAGGGTCTCCTTCAATGCTTTCAGAATCTTTATTTATTTTTTTAAATTCTGTATTTTAAAATATATATTTTTGTATATTAACATTTTAATGACAGTATATTTATTGAACAAAAATTAATTCTTTTATTTTTCAAAATAAGCAGAAATTTTTTTTACAAACTTAGCTAAAGTGATTGTTTTGAACAAATATTAACTTAGACATTATTTAAAAAAAAAAAAGACATTATTTTAGCTGAAGTATTTGTATCAATATCGTGTGCCTTTTCCCCAATGTTCAATACAACCGTATATATTTTTTTCTGCAATTATACATTTTAGGCGCAGTGAATAGCACATGTTTTCTTAAGGTGTGCCTTTAGCCCCGTTAGCACCCTAATGACTGGTTGACTAGTTGACATGTCCTTGCAAAGTTACTTATAGTTTGTAGAATATCTAATGAAATAAAGCTAATGTTACGAAGACCTTATTTCTGTATATTCAAAACGTCCAGTTCTTGGTTATACTGTACAAATGATAAGAGAAAATTTCATTTGAACATTCTGCAAACATTATGGGAATATAACTTTTGAATGGTCTTCGAATGGACCATTTTTTAAAGAACATTCTATTAACGTTGCTATAATGATGTTTGTTCATAACCTAGAGAGAACCTTGCTAGCCAAAGTTCTGTTAGCTGGGACAAAGCTAAATTATGATTTTTTTGATAATTATAACTAAATTATACATTGAAATAAATGGGGGGAAAAAACTTCAATCTATATCCAATAGAATAGCTGTATAGTATGAAAAATAAACATCTGAGGGTTATCTATCTTGTTTATGAAAGCATGAATACCTAGACCGAACCTCTTTGCTGTCCTTACAAAGTTTGAAGAAGAATGGAGATTTGAAAGTTCACATTATCTAATAGTCTTCACCTCATTTTTGCACTAGCATGACATCTGTGAGAACACCAGGATTTAACAGACACCTCTGGTGAACAGTGTCCTCTTTAATGAGATGCCAAATCCACACACAGCTACAGGCTTACATCCATTAACTGGGAGAAGTATGCTGTATTAGCATAGAAATAGTTTCCGTTGGCTTCCATTTCAAAACCTGCTTTCCTGAAAACAAATTAATATTGAAGTTATTAATAAGAAAATGAAAATAAATGGCCTAAGGCAGGTAACAGATACAAACGGATGCAGTGGTGTTTTTTTTTTTTTTGTAAGTAATTTTATTATTATTATTATTTGTATGAGTATGTGTGTTGTCAATTATTTCTATATCTAATTCAGAACTACATTTTACTTTCAGACCACTAACTTTCTAAACTTAAGGCAGGTGAATAGGGTATATATATATATATATATATATATATATATATATATAAAAGAAAAAGAAAAACAAACAACAACGAATAGTTATCGCATATACTTACCCAGCTGATTGATTACATTGATAATTGCAAACATTTTTTGTATTACAAGTTTTCTAAAATGTCAGGTTTAAATATGCAAATTAGTCATTATGCGCTAATTTGCATACATTTCTAGTACAAAAATCTAAACACTGGATGAGTGGATCAGTTTCAAAATTCTTTTTTATTTTATAATTTTTTTTTTTGACATATTAGAGTCAAACGTTTTTAGAGAGGGAATTTTGGGTATCTCATTTTTGTCACTCCATTATTCAGAAAATGCTTAGAACGGACAGAAAACACTACATTTTCACAATTTTGGGGGGATTCAAATGTTGTATATAATTAAGCAAAGAATATATGAACAAATCCCTCTGTAAAAACCTTCAGGATGTAGATGTGTAAGTGTCACGGCCAGAGAAACGCGGGGACCAGGAGTTTCTTCCAACATAGACTTTAATATGTACTCAGGAACAAAGGAAAGCAGGACACCAATTACACACGAGTAACAATTAACAACCGACGTGGAGACAGGGAAACACAGGGCTTATAAACACAAAGAAATCAAGGGAGGAGAACTGAAACAGGTGGGGAACAATCACACACGGCTGGGGACTAATTAACTAATAATCACAGGAAAAGGAACAAACCAAATATGGGCACGAGAGGAGGGGAAACACAAGACAGGACTGACAGTAAGTGCTATAAGTGGAGATTTATGGCTCAGTGTAGGAGAAAAAAAACGTATTTTGAGAAGAAAAAAAAAAGTATTGCAATTGAAATCTATGGACACAAAAATGTGCTATAAAAGAAACACTTAACAGTGTCTTTTGGATGTTTTCTTTCCACTAGTTTGAAAAAAACACTTTATGAAAACCAAAAGCCCAAAATCTCAAACTTGACAGGTGCATGAAAAAGTGTTTTTGCCTGCAGTGTCTGCCCTTTAAAAAATAATGGAGGGTCTGAAATTGTCATCGTAGGTGCATGTCCACTGTGAGAGACAATCTAAAAAAAAAATCCAGAAATCACAATGTATGATTTTTAACTATTTATTTGTATGATACAGCTGCAAATAAGTATTTGAACACCTGTCTATCAGCTAGAATTCTGACCCTCAAAGACCTGTTAGTCTGCCTTTAAAATGTCCACCTCCACTCCATTTATTATCCTAAATTAGATGCACCTGTTTGAGGTCGTTAGCTGCATAAAGACACCTGTCCACCCCATACAATCAGTAAGAATCCAACTACTAACATGGCCAAGACCAAGAGCTGTCCAAAGACACTAGAGACAAAATTGTACACCTCCACAAGGCTGGAAAGGGCTACGGGAAATTGCCAAGCAGCTTGGTGAAAAAAGGTCCACTGTTGGAGCAATCATTAGAAAATGGAAGAAGCTAAACATGACTGTCAATCTCCCTCGGACTGGGGCTCCATGCAAGATCTCACCTCGTGGGGTCTCAATGATCCTAAGAAAGGTGAGAAATCAGCCCAGAACTACACGGGAGGAGCTGGTCAATGACCTGAAAAGAGCTGGGACCACCGTTTCCAAGGTTACTGTTGGTAATACACTAAGGCGTCATGGTTTGAAATCATGCATGGCACGGAAGGTTCCCCTGCTTAAACCAGCACATGTCCAGCCCGACTTAAGTTTGCCAATGACCATTTGGATGATCCAGAGGAGTCATGGGAGAAAGTCATGTGGTCAGATGAGACCAAAATAGAACTTTTGGTCATAATTCCACTAAACGTGTTTGGAGGAAGAAGAATGATGAGTACCATCCAAGAACACCATCCCTACTGTGAAGCATGGGGTGGTAGCATCATCTTTGGGGTGTTTTCTGCACATGGGACAGGCGACTGCACTGTATTAAGGAGAGGATGACCGGGGCCATGTATTGCGAGATTTTGGGGAACAACCTCCTTCCCTCAGTTAGAGCATTGAAGATGGGTCGAGGCTGGGTCTTCCAACATGACTTCCAATGACCGAAGCACACAGCCAGGATAACCAAGGAGTGGCTCTGTAAGAAGCATATCAAGGTTCTGGCGTGGCCTAGCCAGTCTCAGACCTAAACCCAATAGAGAATCTTTGGAGGAGCTCAAACTCCGTGTTTCTCAGCGACAGGCCAGAAACCTGACTGATCTAGAGAAGATCTGTGTGGAGGTGGGCCAAAATCCCTCCTGCAGTGTGTGCAAACCTGGTGAAAAACTACAGGAAAGCGTTTGACCTCTGTAATTGCAAACAAAGGCTACTGTACCAAATATTAACATTGATTTTCTCAGGTGTTCAAATACTTATTTGCAGCTGTATCATACAAATAAATAGTTAAAAATCATACATTGTGATTTCTGGATTTTTTTTTAGATTATGTCTCTCACAGTGGACATGCACCTCGATGACAATTTCAGACCCCTCCATGATTTCTAAGTGGGAGAACTTGCAAAATAGCAGGGTGTTCAAATACTTATTTTCCTCACTGTATATATATATATATATATATATATATATATATATATAAATAAAAGAAAACAAACAAAAACGAATAGTTATCGCCTTACTTACCCAGCTGATTGATTACATTGATAATTGCAAACATTTTTGTATTACAAGTTTTCTAAAATGTCAGGTTTAAATATGCAAATTAGTCATTATGCGCTAATTTGCATACATTTCTAGTACAAAAATCTAAACACTGGATGAGTGGATCAGTTTCAAAAAATTTTTTGACATTTGAGTCAAAAGTTTTTACAGAGGGAATTTTGGGTCTCTCATTTTTGTCACTCCATAATTCAGAAAATGCTTAGAACGGACAGAAAACCCTATTTTCACAATTTTGGGGGGATTCAAATGTTGTATATAATTAAGCAAAGAATATATGAACAAATCCTCTGTAAAAACCTTCAGGATGTAGATGTGTAAGTGTCACGGCCAGGGAAACGCGGGGACCAGGAGTTTCTTCCAACATAGACTTTAATATGTACTCAGGAACAAAGGAAAGCAGGACACCAATTACACACGAGTAACAATTAACAACCGACGTGGAGACAGGGAAACACAGGGCTTATAAACACACAGAAATCAAGGGAGGAGAACTGAAACAGGTGGGGAACAATCACACACGGCTGGGGACTAATTAACTAATAATCACAGGAAAAGGAACAAACCAAATATGGGCACGAGAGGAGGGGAAACACAAGACAGGACTGACAGTAAGTGCTATAAGTGGAGATTTATGGCTCAGTGTAGGAGGAAAAAAACTTATTTTGAGAAAAAAAAGTATTGCAATTGAAATCTATGGACACAAAAAATGTGCTATAAAAGAAACACTTAACAGTGTCTTTTGGATGTTTTCTTTCCACTAGTTTGAAAAAAAAACACTTTATGAAAAACCAAAAAGCCCAAAATCTCAAACTTGACAGGTGCATGAAAAAAGTGTTTTTGCCTGCAGTGTCTGCCCTTTAAAAAAATAAAGACTCTACAAATATCTACAGTCTTGTGGTTGTCCATGGTGATTAAAATCAGTCATTTCAGATCTGTCATCATCATTCTTGCTCACAGCTTCAGTTCCTGAAACAGTTTGACTAATAATAGTTCATTTCAAATGATTGGAGTGATGAATAGCCGAGCTGTGGACTGAAGGGAGAGTCAGATAGAAGTGCTTGATTTATTGAAACCCACTGAGAGAGAATGCTGAAAACAGACCTTGATAATTCAGAGAGGCTCTGACATAACGGGACCCTGCTGTATGTAACAGAAATAGTAAATAAATTGCGCTTTAAGGATTTTAATTTTTTTTCTCATCCTCGCCTTCCATTCATGTTATTTGTCACATTTGCTATTGTGAATGCAGGCTAAGAAGCAAGCCATGTTTAATTAGTGTTTTTCATGATTTGCAGTAAATGGATTCCAAATGTTTATGAGACAAAATTCTCTTTATTTTCAAAGTAAAGCCGAGAAACAAAGCAACAAGAAACAATGTAGGCTTACAAATAGCAGCTGAACGCTTTTCGTAACAAATTGTACAGTGTAGCATTTGCCGGATTAACAACAGAACAGAAATGAAAGGAAACATACTTTGCTCTTACACAAAACCTGATGCTGAACTGTGTTTTAGTGTGACGTTGCCAGGTTACTAAGCTCTAATTTAGCATTTTCAAACACTGAATTGAATTCATCCGCTGATGGATTTGAGTTGAACAGCAGCATTTATGGCAACTTTTCTAAATGCAACTTTTCTAAATGTATATAGTCTAGATAATGTACATAGTCTAAATGGAAATCCTCATGAGATGGACTCTTGAAGAGTAAGCAGATAGTTTTGCTTTAACTGAACCAATGCAGTAAAAGCTCTCTCCTGACCTTGCTGCTCTACACCAATGAAAACACTTTCAGATCACAAGAAGGCATTTCTTCCACTAAAAATGAATGTTATAAAACACTAAACAAATCATATCACACATTTATAGTGTTGCACGGCTGGAATCCAGCTCAGTCAAATCTCACAAAGAAAACTAATTGCATAGCCACTAGACATTTTTTGTAAGCTTTACAGCACAACATCAGGTAAATGAGCCACGAGGCTAATAAATTATATAATAATAATTAACATCAACAACATTTGCTGTTTTTTTCTTTTCATTTTTTACATTTAATGGTGAGCTTTGCTTTGAGCAAATGATTCTTCCTCTGATCGCATGGGGTCTGTTCAGTACAGAATGCCGACTTCTTTTCTGAATACTGTACAATATATGTCACCTACTGTTTTTTAATAAAAGGATGTGGAACATGATTCCACAATAAACATTTCCCATATGCTACATTCGCACATGACCTCATCTCTACAACATGTTAGTTGTATAACATGTACTGTATATTCAAATTAAAATCGCAATTGCTCTGCATCCCATTTGCAACCTTTAATTTGTAGTTTACCTAAAACTGAAAATTTGCTGAAAATGTATTCACCCTAAGATCACCCAAGATTTGGAGAAATGTACACTGCTGCTCAAAATTTTAGGATCAGTATGATTTTTTATGTTTTTTACGGGAGTCTCTTCTGCTCATCAAGGCTGTATTTATTCAATCAAAAATAATTATATTATTCATTGAACACATCCCTCCTGAATAAAAGTATTAATTTCTTTCAAAAAATAAAAAGAAAGAAAGAATGTACTGACCCCAAACTTTTGAATAGCATTGTATATTCTAACACAAAATTAATTTTTTTAAATAAATGCTGTTTTTTTTGTTTTTTTTACTTTTTATTAATCAAAGAATCCTAAAAAAAATATCACAGGTCCCCCAAAAATATGAAGCAGCACAGCGGTTTCCAACATTGATTATAAATCAGCATATTAGAATGATTTCTGAAGGATCATGTGACACAGAAGACTGGAGTAATGATGCTGAAAATACAGCGCTGCATCACAGAAATAAATTACATTTTAAAGTATATTCAAATAGAAAAGTGTTATTTTAAATTGCAGTAATATTTCACAAAATAACAGTTTTTTCTGTATTTTTGATCAAATAGATACAACCTTGATGAGCAGAAGAAACTTCTTTAAGAAATATTAAATATCTTACTGATCCCAAACTTTTGAGCGGCAGTGTATCGACGCATCAGTGTCTCAGCAATGGATGCTCTGCAGTGAATGGGTGCCGTCAGAATGAGAGTCCAAACAGCTGATAAAAACATCACAATAATCCAGTCCTTCAGTTAACATCTGGAGAAGTGAAAAACTAAAAGTTAAAAGACATTTCAGCTTTAAACTGTTGCTACTGGCCAAAATACAAATCCGATATGAGCATAAAAACGCTTCCTCAGCGAAAAGTCCATCTCCTGCTGTCCTCTCACTTCAAAATCCACCAATATATTTGTTTACTGTTTTGGACTGTTTTCGTATGTAAACAGTCCTTGATCTGTGCAGATTTCTCTCCCGATTCAGACCAGACCACTTTTTCACTTGTGAAAGCGTTATTATGGATAGAGGACTCTTTTTAGCCACTTTAGGAAGCAATGGTTTAGATTTTAAAAACGTCTTGATGATGCAGTTTTCATTTCACAAATCAACTGATGGACTGGAGTGGTGTGGATTATTGTGATGTTTTTATCAGCTGTTTGGACTCTCATTCTGACGGCACCCATTCACTGCAGAGCATCCACTGCTGAGACACTGATGCAAATCTGACGAAGAAAGAAAATCATCTACATCTTCATGTCAACTTCAATTCAGGAAGTGAAATGGATTTTAAATTGCAGTTAATTTCTTTATGGAGAACAACCATCTAGTTTTCAGCTTGGAAATGAAGAAGGCAATTTTTTGTGCTTTTTTATGTCACCCTGCCATGTTGGATACAGACGTTTCACATACTGCAGAAACAGTAATACTGTATATGACATGGCTTTGATCACAGCACCCAATTCCATTTTGATTTTCAAATCCAATTTTATATTAACGACAAATGGTCTGCACTGTTACATGCTAGTGATAACACTGGATTCATTTGTTCAGAATGCAGTACGAACAACTAAATACATTAAAGGTCAAATAAGACATAAAAGTGGATTTTCATCTGATTTTTAAGGAATGTTTGTGAGTTCTGTAACAAAACAAAGGTGTTATTTTCAGTCAAAGGAGAGACACACATCCACAGTCTAATCACATTTCAAAGGACACAACTTGTCAATGTCAAACACTGATTAATTAATCTATTTACACAAAGAGAAAGACACCAAACAGAAGAAACGGACAACTCTTAAATATCAACTGAGCATAATTAGCAATAGGCATACATTTTTTCCACATTGAGCTTTTAAATATAAGGTGACCGATCTAGTGAAAGAACAGCAGTAAAGGAGGACACCACTCAGTGTAAGTTTGTTAGTGTATCTCTGATAGTCACTAAATACTGAATTCTTGATTCTAAATTAGATGTACTTTCCTTTGGTGTCATTTGAAGGCGTACATGATATTTTCTGATGTGATAACCAACCACAATGTATGTAATGTAAAATCAACACCTGGTTATGAACTAGCTAGTACTTAAAAGTAAAAACAATTTGCTTAAAAGTAATTTAGACTAAAATTTATTTTACGTAATTTTTTTTCAGAGTTCTAGTGCCAATTTTGTACCATATTTGTAGTAAGTGAAATGAAATACTACGAGATCATAATATTTTGTAATTTGATTTACTCTGTAAAGCCAAAAGACGGAGCAAAATACAGAAGAGCTTACTTCTTAAAGCACATATAACTGCAACGTTTGCTGTTATTGTAGACAGCCCTATATTTTATAATTACTGTATATAAAACTGATGCAAGTTCTTATTGAGCTTATCGCAGAGACTTTGTTTTTATTAACTGTGCACTGTCAGAGAGCGAAGACCTTAATTCTTCTTGTTATATTCTGTTTGTCTTGGTATATTATACTGACTGACTTTGTCATGGGAAATCTCTGTTAATTAGTTCAAACTATAAAGAATTACTAGGCTTCCTACTCAGAGACAAGCTGAGTATTTAAACAAATGATGATGTGTATTACATTTGTGTGTTTTTCTATAGATTCAAGGCAGCAGAGAGATGACAGGAGTGGTCAAAACTCATTGAGAAAATTTAATGAAGCCACATGAAAACAAACCTGATAAAATCTGGATAATGTTTTATTTCACAGGCTCACAGTTTTTTTTTTTTTTTTTCTTGCCATGACTGAGTCATTAAATAATCGTTTTTGTGTGTGTGATAGTAAGCTAGCTGTGGTGTATTTATTTTCTTTCTTTTTTTTTAAATGGTAAGGAGTCTATTAATGCTGCCCACTTTGATTCAATTTCTGATAATTCAACACAAAAAAATTCTGCTGGTGAAGCTCGATTTGTAATTAATTATGTGCTTCATTAGCATTGCAAATGTTTTTAATATGCATGCTTACTCTAAATACACTTGACAAATGTAATTTCTTTCTGAGTTTGCTGAGAAAATATTTTTAGAAAAAGAGCTTTCTTTTTTGTCAGAACAAAATATTTGTATAAAAACGAGCTTTGCTTTTTTGTCATCAATGTTCTGACACCTGAATGCAATGAATCGATTCAAACCTGGGCATTTGTAGCAAATTCTAAAAAAAAAAAAAAAGGCATTGCTGCATTGCTGCAGTACATATACCAGTTTCCCAGTGTCATGAAATCAATAAAAGCAATTTAAAAAATCTTAAGGCCCAAGGTGAACCCAACTGCTTGAATATATATATATATATATATATATATATATATATATAAATTAATAAATAAATAAGATGATGATGATGATGGCAGTCAATCGTTCAGACACAGCTGTCACTATGTTATTTCTTTAAAGTGTTAATGAGCTATTTTTTTTCACTTTGGGCACAGTAAGATTTTATTTGTATTTTTTTTAAACGTTCATTCTCTTATGCTCACGACTGCATTTATTTGATTAAAATACACTAAAATAGCACTACTGTGAAATAATATTACAATTTAAAATAACTGTTTTCTATCTGAATATATTATAAAATGTAATTTATTCCTGTGCTGGATTTTTAGCAGCTTCTTTAGTGTCACATGATCCTTCAGAAATCATTCTAATATGCTGCTCAAGAAACATTTAGTATTATTATTATTATTATTATCAATGTTGAAAACCAATTGTGGAACCGTGACTTTTTTTTTTTTCAGGATTCTTTGATAAACAGAAAGTTAAAAATAACAGCATTTATTTGGAATGCTGTAACTTTTGATCAATTTAATGCATCCTTGCTAAATAAAAGTATTAATGTATTTAGAAAATAAAATCTTATTTTATTAAATAAATAAACACTTATTTTATGCAGTTCCTCTATTATCAATTTTTTTTTAGCTACATTTAAATAAACAAATTTAGCTGAAAGTTAGTCAACTAAATGTGTTTATTTAAATGTAGCTAAAATAAATTGATTGCAACCACTTACCTTAAATTTTTTTTTACCTTTCATTTTTTTCAGTGTTTCTTTAAGTTGCAGAATAAATTCCTCTTCCTGTCGTTCCAGTTCAAAATCCAATTCAGTGCCCTGTGGGGCTCAGCCAATTCATTTCAAACTCATGAACCGAAGGAAATCCTATTCTTAAACTTCTGCTCCTCCCTGCATGTGTATAAGATTGTCTCTCGTATTAGTGCTGGCTTGCTCAAGTGTTCTGGTCTTTGTTGATCTAAGCTTGTCTTCAGTGCTGTGATAAACTAAGAGGTGTTGTGTGTGACCGTTCTCAAGGCCCAAGAACACAGTTAGATGTAATGGCTATTCATTTACATTTTTAGAGAGGTAATAGAACGAACTGGTTACATTCATTCTCTTTACAGTCCATTAAAGTACATTCATCCTGCTATTACAGCATTACGTATAGAATAAGACATCAATGCACGCTAAAGCAAAAGCCAGGTCTTACATAAACCACTTGGCGCAGACCAATTAGGACACAGAGTGAACACTAAAATATAAACATTTGAGTCATAATCAAAGATCCTCACCACGCTGCTGTTCTGTTCACCCTCTACAGTAGACAGCATCTGTCCACTTTGGTATTTACCATAAACTCTATTGGTTTTCACATTTACAAACAGTGGACAAATACAAATACAATATACACAATACAAATGCATACATTTGTGCAACTGCGCAATACCGTCTTGAGAAAAGATAAACACGGCCCATTTGGTGAGCGCAGCTTGCTGCCTGATCTGAGAAAAATGGTTTGGCTTAAACGTTATTTCACAAACTCAGATTCAAATATCAACAAGATTAAAATGTTTAAAATGGAGTCCTTCACCAATTAGCCCACAGATTGTCCTGTTGAATGTTTAGGCTACAGGTGGATTTTAAATGTGTGACATTTATGCATAAATTCTCAGAAAAAAAGGTACAAAAGCTGTCGCTGGGGCAGCTTTCAAAAGGGAGTAATTTGAACCAATTTGATACTAATATTTGATACTAAAACTTTAGGTACTAATATGTACCTTCAAGGTATTCATATGCACCCTTTAGGCATAAATAAGGTAAAAAAAAAAAAATTTTTACGTTTTGTACTTTTTTTTTTCAGAGAGTGTAATTAAATAAATTTAAGTTGAAAAGTCAAAGTTTAATGTGGATGAAACCAGTGGCACAGTTGGGCTATATACAGTAGAATCTCTGTAAACACATGGTTTCATATACAATATTTCTTCATACACGACTTCTGCCTCTTTTGACGTAGCTCGTTTGCACTTTGCGGAAAAACAAAATTGGGAATTTTGAGCTCAAAATTTAATTCTTGTAGAAAAACTAGTTGATTCAGACTTTTGAGAAGGAAATGATGTTCCAGTGTTTTCGCAGAAATTCTCTGAATAAATATTTCTTTATACACAACTTCAGCTTCTTTCAATGCCGCTCATTTGCACTTTGTGAAAAAACAAAAAAAGATGAATTTTGAGCTCAAATTCTAATTCTTGTAGAAAAGTAGTTTCTTCAGGCTTTGAGAAGGAAATGATGTCCCAGTGTTTTCGCAGAAATTCTCTGAAGTGCTTAGGACTGACTTGATCTAGTTAAAGATCTGTGGAGTCTTAAAAGCCTGAGTCATTTGTTGGCATGAATAATCCATCTATTGGTCCCAGGCTTGATTTATACCCACCCTGACAGGACTTATTTTCTCTGCTTCCTCCATCTGAAACACTTTTTGGTTCGTGACCCCTTTTATCCCAGAACCCACGCTGGATCCCGTGTCATTCGAGCAGACCGAGTTATTACAAAGCCGACCGGTTCTCCTGTGCTCCAACTCCAGACACGTTCTGGAGTCCTTCACATCGCCGTCAGTGTAAACCCGGTTCCTTCCACCAAAAGCCAAGGGGTTGGAATTGACCACAGGATCTCTCGCATCTCCTCTGGAGTTCCGTTGCGGTCTGCTTCTCGCCTTCATCCCATCACAGCAGCTTGAATGCGTTCTGCACACCGCCTGAAATCCCCTCTTAAAGTTCTCATTATAGTAGCCATAAATAATAGGGTTGACGCTCGAATTAGAAAAAGCCAGCCAGTGAGCAAACGGGAAGACATAGCCACTCAGAAGATCCATCTCGTCATCATGTAGACCTCCGTAATCCGTGAGGAGCATCAGAGTCCACAGAGGCAGCCAGGAGAGCGTGAATAAAAGTGCCACCACACTCAACATCTTAATCACTTTGATCTTCTTTTGGGAAATGATTGGCCTTCCTTCCTGCTGGGCTCCGTGAGACTGTCTGCTTTCCTGCTGATCGCTCCCAGAGATCACAGATGTGGTGTAGAGTTTGATCCCGATGCGTCCGTACATGACTGTGATCAAGGTGAGAGGAATGAGATAAATGTGGGCGAACAGAATGGTGGTGTAGATTTTCCTCATCTGTGGGCTGGCCCAGTTCTCGAAGCAGGAGAACAATGGGTATGTGTGGTTGTAATCTTCATTGTGGACCATGTAGTGATGCTCCACTCTCTTCACGGTTAATGTCACCGCCGACGGACACATAATCACCACCGCGAGCACCCAGATCATCACTATGGTCACTTTGGCCACCAGCAGGGTCAGTTTGGGATGGAAGGGGTACACAATGCAACGGAACCTGCAGGAGATTGGAACAGAGCCCTGAGTTAATCCTCTGCCTTTTACTGTAATTATTTTCTTCCTCTCACATCATTATAAACAGTGTTGGGGAAATTACGGTTACACTTTATTTTAAGGTGTCCTTGTTACAGTGTAATTAAGTACTGAGTATTACTAATGGCTACTATATGGTTAGGGTTTGGCTTAGGGTTACTTGCATGTAATTATGCATAATTTATTGTTATTATAATAGTAAGTACATGTAACGTGTGTAACAAGGACAGTGAGAACTATTACTAAAGTGTTACCAATATTCTTATTAACTCATCAAAGTATTTAAAGTGAGAAGGGTACATAATAGAGGGTGACAGGGGAGTGCATTTTCAAACCTCTCCCGTCCCAATCCCACGAAAAAACTGGGGGAAAATCCCATCTCGTTCCACTCCCGGAAGAATTACTCCCATTCCCTCCCATTTCCGTTTTTTTATTTTTATTTTTGTATTAATTTTTTTTTGGGCCGAAATCTGTCAGTTACAGTAAAAATATAGTACAGATCACAGCGTGCCCACCTTAGTTGAATAAAAACCCAAAATGTAATTTTTTGTTATTATATTGAACTGAAAGCCAGTTTATGCAAAGTGTAGGCTACATTGCACACATTACATTTTATGTAAATCATCCATGCTAACACACACGTTTTCTATTTGAATTTATTTTTTTCATTTGAAAGTAGACATTTCACTATAGATATATTTTTCAAAGACGGAGTTTCGAAGTTTCTCGCTCAGAGACCTAACGCGCACCCTGTTTGCTTTAAAGCGCAACGTTTTGATGTTATTCTGAGTGTACACAAATAAACAAGTCTGTACAGATTCGAAAGATGTATTAAGCTACTTTTATCTGTATGACCAAAAATTATGGAGATTTTAAGAGCAAGTGAGCGCACCGGCGCCTGTCCTGCAGCGAGCGCTATTCAGCTCCACTCTCCACACAAACACTTCAATAGCGCACATTTCTCTACGTTAACATCATATTGAGCGGCCATATAAAGTTGCTACTATATACTGTACATCTTTCAGATGAAAAGCCATATTTGAGGTCGATGAATGATAGTGTGTATTACCACATAGACCAGCCGTTAACGATCTGTCCGTCACGGACTGCGTCATTCACTTAACCATCCACACCAAAGCAAACAGGAGGAGAGTGAGACAGGGCAACTAGAATTGAGTTCAGAATTAAAATATAGTTAAGTTAAGTTAAGTCGTGATGTATTGTCAAGTATGGTGACCCATACTCAAAATGGTGCTCTGCATTTAACCCATCCAAGTGCACACACACAGCAGTGAGTAGTGAACACACACACACACACACACACACACACACACACACACACAGTGAACACACACCCGGAGCAGCAGGCAGCCTTGCTCCAGCGCCCAGGGAGCAATTAGGGGTTCGGTGCCTTGCTCAAGGGCACCTTAGTCATGGTATCGAAGGTGGAGCGAGTGCTGTTCATTCACAATCCCCACCTTCAATTCCTGCCGGCGCGAGAATCAAACCAGCAACCTTCAGGTTACAAGCATATACAGCATATACAGTTTATAGTTTATTTATATAAAATATATATTTGTGTATAAAGTTGGGTATCATTACTATTCCCGATCCCGCCCACTCCCGCTGATTTTTTTCCTGTCCCGTCCCAATCACGTGATTCGTAGCGATTTTGTTTGTGACCCGTGGGATTCCCGAAAAAATGTCAGGCTCTAGTACATAAAAAGCATGCATTTTAAGATTAGACTTTAAAGTTTGATGTTAAATCCACTACTGTATTGTATCGTGTATAAATGTTCTACAGTCTATACACAGTATTAAGTTCAATTACATAAGAAGTAACTGTAATTAAATGATGGTGAAGTCAGCTAAAATGGGCCACGTTTTGGGAAATGACTTATAATACCATCAAATAAGCTATGCATGAGATCTAATAATATTCTTATAAATTAGCATGGGACTCTAATATAAATATATTTATATTTTTTAAATGTGAAAAAGTATAAATGTTTTAAAATTATGAGAGTTAGCTTATCAGCAGGTACCATCTTGAGCCATGGCACAACAATCAGGTAAAATGGGCCAGCTGTTCAGTTAAAATGGGCCAATATAAAAAGAGAACAACACAGGTAATTTCAGCTTAAATCATTTTATTTTTAACAGTAAATTGACACTATTGTCTTTAGTTTGCCATAGCAACACTATAAATGTATTTCATTAAATAGAAAGTTGAATGAATATTTAATTAAACAATGCAATTAAAAATGAACTGATTATGTTGTATAGGTGTGTGTTTCTGTGCATTGGTGTCTTGTGTGTGCATGCATGTGTGTATGCTTGTATTTTTTTTAAAGACTGTTAAGATTTTGTATGGATACATATCTACAGTAGGCCTATAAACCTATTTCCACCCTCAATTTCTGTCTAAAAGTGTGTGTGTATGCAGCCCATTTTACTGACATCTTCCTTTCTTTCCCTTTCTCTTCTCATCTCTGTTTCCTTTCTTTGCTTGTTTGCTTGTTTCCTTTCTTTCCTTTCTCCTGCCATACTGTCTGCAATGCAATTTTTTTAAAAGACTGTTAAGGTTTTGTATGGATACATATCTAGGCCTATAAACCTATTTTCACCCTCAATTTCTGTCTAAAAGTGTGTGTGTGTATGCAGCCCATTTTAGCTGAAAATTGTGGCCCATTTTAGCTTAACCAGCCATTTCTACCTAAAATGACCTTTTTCACAAAAATCATAGTTTCTTTTATAAATTTTACTTTTTTTATTTGAAAGAGCATGTCAAAACATTGTTCATAAACCTTTGCTTTGTTGGTAAGCTTACTTATAATTGCTTTAGTACCCTTATTACCCTTATTAGTGATTAATGAAATTTTCTTTAATTACCTTACAATTTCTCTGACAAGCTTCATGTAACACTCTGCCTGCCTTAAAAAAACTCAGACCAATAAAAATTGTTACATGTCAACAAGTGTTGAAGCAACAATGCAAGATCAGTTATTGTGATTGTCTGTAAAAATGTAAAGAAATATGATGCTACAACCTTATTTGGCCCATTTTAGCTGACTTCATCCTACAAAAAAATCAGGGGTTTGGACGGGCCCCCAACTGCACTGGCACATCAATTGCCTAGAGTTGCTGGCAGTACGCCTGGCCTTGAACCGTCTCAAGAGGCGCTTACGAGGCAAGCACGTGCTCATCCGCACGGACAACACTGTGACCGTTGCGCACATCAACCGACAAGGTGGTCTGCGCTCCCGTCGCATGTTGCAACTCGCCCGCCACCTCCTCCTCTGGAGTCAGAAGCATCTGAGGTTGCTTCGTGCCATTCACATTCCGGGCTTGCTCAACCGGGCAGCCGACGAGCTGTCACGAGCTGTGCTCCCCGGAGAGTGGAGACTCCTTCCCCAGACGGTCCAGCGGATTTAGAGACGTTTCGGACTCGCTCAGGTAGACCTGTTTGCTTCTCTAGAGACCTCTCATTGCCAGTTGTTTTACTCCCTGACCGAGGGAACACTCGGCACAGACGCACTGGCACACAGCTGACCGCGGGGCCTTCGCAAGTATGCGTTTCCCCCAGTGAGCCTTCTCGCACAGACACTGTGCAAGATCAGGAAGGACGAGGAGCAGGTCCTGCTCGTGGCAAAACTGATGCTCCTCATGACAGCCCCTCCTTGGCAGATTCCTCTGAGAAGAAGACTCAGAGATGGGGCACCTTATGGCACCCATGTCCAGACCTCTGGAAACTTCATGTCTGGTCCCTGGACGGGACGCGGAGGTTCTAGGTGACCTACCCCAGGAGGTAGTTGACACCATCACTTCGGCGAGAGCACCGTCTACAAGACATGTTTACGCCTTGAATTGGAACCTGTTCGTCGAATGGTGTTCTTCTCACCAAGAAGACCCCCGGAAGTGCCCGATCAGAGTCGTGCTGTCCTTCTTGCAGCAAGGGTTGGAGCGAAGGCTGTCTCCCTCCATCCTTAAAGTCTATGTGGCTGCGATTGCTGCCAACCATGACCCCGTGGAAGGGAAGTCGGTGGGGAAGCATGACTTGGTCATCAGGTTCCTTAGGGGGGCGGGAAGGTTAAATCCCCCACGGCCCCCCTCTATACCCTCTTGGGACCTGTCTCTAGTGCTCAGAGCACTACAGCAGGGCCCATTCGAGCCTTTGCAGACAGTCGAGCTGAAGTTTCTTTCAATGAATGCTTGCATTGGCCTCCATCAAGAGGGTAGGGGACCTGCATTCATTTTCGGTCGACGATTCATGCCTAGAGTTTGGGCCGGCTGACTCCCAGGTAATCCTGAGGGCCCGGCCTGGCTATGTGCCCAAGGTTCCCACTACTCCCTTCAGGGAACAGGTGGTGAGCCTGCAAGCGCTGCCCTCGGAAGAGGCAGACCCAGCCCTAGCTTTGCTTTGTCCCGTCCGGGCATTGAGATGCTATGTTGACAGGACGCAAAGCTTCAGGACCTCAGACCAGCTCTTTGTTTGTCACGGAGGCCGGCAGAAGGGGAATGCCGTCTCTAAGCAGAGGATGGCCCACTGGATAGTGGACGCCATCACCCTGGCTTATCAGGCACAGGGTGTGCCCTGCCCGTTCAGGTTTAGAGCTCACTCTACTAGCAGTGTTGCATCCTCCTGGGCGCTGGCTCGTGGCGCCTCGCTGGCAGACATTTGTAGAGCTGCGGGATGGGCGACCCCTAACACGTTTGCTAGATTCTATAGCCTCCGTGTGGAACTGGTTTCCTCCTCTGTTCTCACCTCAAATGGGTAGAAGCACTGAGAGGCTCCGGTTTCGGGTCGGCTTGCTAAAACTGCTCCAGAGAGTCCACTGGTAGACCCTGTCGAGCTCCTCTGTCCCCTCGGTAGCCAGACGTGGCGGAACGTCTGGCGCCAGGCCCTCACTCGATGAATCCGTGAGAACCGGTAGAGGGCTGGGTTCCATATGTAGAGACCTAATTGGATCCCATATGTGTAAGTCCACGGTATAGCCTCAGAGCTTGTGTTTCCCCGGCAGACTTCCTGCCATTACCCAAGAGGCTACAGTCACCTCTAATCTTCCATATTCACCTAAACGGTTGCTATATGTGTAAGTGCTTCTGAACCTCCTTCGGGAAGGTTGGGCTTCCGCAGCGTTCCTGTTCCAAGTGGAACGGGTACGTTTTCCCAGTGTTATCCAGTCTTACTGAGTGGGTAGTGCCATAGCAACAGTAGCTGGTCTTCTTGTGGTGAGCCCTGACCTACGCCAAAAAGTAGGGGCGCAGGAGGCTCCCACAAGACACTGGAAGGGGCGGTATCCGTGGCCCTTTGGTAGGGAGGCAATTCGTCGGTCACCCGACGTGACTCGGAGTGACGGACTGAAAGGGAACGTCTCGGTTACGTATGTAACCCTCGTTCCCTGAAGGAGGGAATGGAGACGTCACGTCCCGTCGCCACGGCTGCTGTACCACCGCTGAGCGGCCGGGTCACCGGCTCGGCTCCTCACCGAAAACCTGAATATGTGCTGCACCTGCTGCCTACTTATACTCACGCTGTGATCAGCAGCAGCTGGATGCAATAATCGCATACCAATGTGCATTGGCTCGTTTAGTTACACTCGAAGTGGATTGGTCTCTCTAAGCGAGATCCCAATTCGTCGGTCACCCGACGTGACGTTTCCGTTCCCTCTTTCAGGGAACAAGGGTTACATACGTAACCGAGACGTTATGTTACTTTCGCATTACTTTTTTCTCATCTGGACTGGGCTTGCTTATTTGCTTTTAAATTAATTTTTTTTTATTTTTGGCAAATGTGTAGGCCCTTTCACACCAAAAGTGAAATAGGTCATTATTAGTCGCCACATTTAATAAAAAAAAAATAATAATAAAGCGACAAGTGACAAAAAAGTGTAATAAGTGATTATTAGTCACACATTAGTCTAGAACTAAATGTCATGTTCACTCAGCGCCTCTGAACTTATTACTGATTTCTATTCATTTTAGCACCGACCGGAACCTTTATTATTTGTCCAACGCCAATTCGTCCTGTGAGTTCCAGCTGGTAACCTGATTTATGTGGACGTATAGGCTGTGTCAAGCAGTCTTGGAACGACATGAAAGTGGTTAAACTACGACGGCCTTGGATACTGCTCTCGTTTGGCTGGTGTGCCGCTGGCTGCGGTGGGGTTCAAAATCGCGACGGGGTTTGTGAGGTTCGATGCACGACGGCTCGGGATCTACTGCTCTTGGCTGGACACTGTTCGTAGCAGTGAATGAAGAGGTATCATATCGATCACAAGTGCAGTATGGAGTACCTCAAGGCTCAGTACTAGGGCCGTTACTTTTCACGCTTTACATGTTACCCTTGTGAGATATTATCAGGAGACATGGTGTTAGCTTTCACTGTTATGCTGATGATACTCAGCTCTATATTTCTTCGCGGCCCGGTGAAACACACCAAATTGAGAAACTAACGGAATGCATAGTCGATATAAAAAACTGGATGACAAGTAATTTTTTACTGCTAAATTCTGAAAAAAAACAGAGGTGTTAATTATCGGACCTAAAAACCCCACATGTAATAACCTAGAACATTATCTAACACTCGATGGCTGCTCTGTAAATTCTTCTTCATCAGTCAGGAACCTAGGTGTGCTGTTCGATAGCAATCTTTCATTTGAAAGCCATGTTTTTAGCATCTGTAAAACTGCGTTTTTTCATCTCAAAAACATATCTAAATTGCGACCTATGCTCTCAACGTCAAATGCAGAAATGTTAGTTCATGCGTTTATGACCTCAAGGTTAGACTATTGTAATGCTTTATTGGGTGGTTGTTCTGCACACTTGATCAACAAACTACAGTTGGTCCAAAATGCAGCAGCTAGAGTCCTTACTAGAACCAGGAAATATGACCATTTTAGCCCGGTTCTGTCAACACTGCACTGGCTCCCTATCAAACATCGGATAGATTTTAAAATCTTGTTAATTACTTATAAAGCCCTGAATGGTTTAGCTCCTCAGTACTTGAGCGAGCTCTTATCGCATTATAGTCCTCCACGTTCGCTGCGTTCTCAAAACTCTGGCCGTTTGATAATACCTAGAATATCAAAATCGACTGCGGGCGGCAGATCCTTTTCCTATTTAGCACCCAAACTCTGGAACAATCTACCCATCACTGTTCGGGAGGCAGACACACTCTGTCAGTTCAAATCTAGATTAAAGACCCATCTCTTTATCCTGGCGTACACATAACACACTAATACACTTCTATAATTCAAATCCGTTAAAGGGTTGTTAGGCTGCATTAATTAGATCAACCGGAACCGGGAACACTCCCCATAACACACGATGTACTTGTTACATCGTAAGAAGAATGGCATCTACGCTAATATTTGTCTGTTTCTATTCTGTTTCTCAGTTCGTATCCAATCAGATGGTGGATCAGCACCAAGAGATGATGTCTACAGCCCTGATCGTCAGCGGAGACCAGGACACCCAGATGACCCCCAGAGACATATCCCCAGCGAAAACCTAGATTAAAATACATTAAAACTAAAAAATTTAACAAAATAACTAAAAATATAATAAAATACCTAACTACATAATACTACTATTGTTAGAACTTGCAACAAAATTAAAATAGAAATATAAACTTTTGAACTGCGGGTTTCATCTGGTCAGAGGAGAACTGGCCCCCCCGACTGAGCCTGGTTTCTCCCGAGGTTTTTTTTTTTCTCCATTCTGTCTCGGAGGGAGTTTTGGTTCCTTGCCGCTGTCGCCTCTGGCTTGCTCAGTTGGGGACACTTAATTTCTAGCGATTATCGCCGATTTGATTGCACAGATACAATTTAAACTAAACTGAGCTAGACAATGACATCTCTGAATTCAATAATGAAATGCCTTTAATTGAAAATTGAGTGTTTAATCTTATCATTATACATTACTGACACTCTATCCTCCAATTTGATACTGTTAAGTGCTTTGACACAATCTGTATTGTTAAAAGTTCTATATAAATAAAGGTGACTTGACTTGACTGTGCCGCTGGTTGCGGTGAGGTTCGACTCGCGACGGCCCTATATTGCTCTCGGCTGGTTGGTGTGCCGCTGGGTGTAGTGAGGCTTGAATCGCGGCGGTCCTGGACACTGCTCTCGGCTGGATTTCTTGTCCAGTCAGTGCTGACTCTGGTAATATTACAATGATGAAGTCTCTCTTACTCACTGCTCTAGTATGGTGCATTCTCTCTACCTTGTTGCTTCGGATTTTGGTTATTATACTTGGGTAGTTATGACTCTTTTCTATTCATCCTTGGATTTGCATAATTTGAATTGTTCATATCCTCTTCCCGCGGACATTTTTAAATCTTGTGCTTCCTTGGAAATTCTGCGCCGTCCTCGATATGTCCACCGAGGATCTCGTCGCAGTATTTGCTAGCGGTGAAGATGGCCTTGTTAAATGCGAGGTCCTTATCAAGCAAATCATTTATTTTAAATGACTTTTTCATCACAAAGTCGCTTGACTTTTTTTTGTGACTGAGACATGGCTGCAACAGAACAATTTTTTATCTCTTGGTGAACTTGCTCCTCCGGACTGTGAATTTTTTAGCACTCCAAGGCATGTTATGTGCACTGGTTTACAGGCCTCCAAAATACAACAAAGACTTTATTCAACGATTCTCAGAGTTTCTTGCTGATATCGTGTCTCGCTGTGATAGACTGTTGATTCTAGGAGATTTTAATATTCACCTCTGATGTCCATCCAAACCCCTGGTGAAAGAGTTTTTACACCTTATTGATTCCTTGAATCTGTCACAATTTGTGTCTAGCCCTACTCACAATTTGGGACCCTTAAGCCAAGGAAAGTGAAGAGAAACAACATTACGCTGCCTTGGTTAAATGCTAACAGCCGTGCTCTCAGACAGGAGTGTCGTAAGTTAGAGCGAAAATGGAAAAGGGAGAAACTCCAAGTCTCATATCAGTGTCTAAGAGCATGCTTAGCTAGTTACCAAAAATCAGTCAAAGAGGCTAAGTCTGAATTCCTTTCTAAACTTATTACTGAAAAAGTGAACCGGCCAAGGATGCTGTTTTGATTTGGTACTAAATCCCGTACCTGCCCGGTCTCTTCATCTGTCTCGGGAGACCTGTGAGAACTTTTTAAAATTTTTTGACAATAAAGTACAGGATATCAGAGCTTCTATTAAGCCATCAATATTTGATCCTCCATTGAGCTGTTCACCTACAGAGTTGATAACCTGTTTTCAACCCATTTCCTCTGTACAGCTAGCTGGCATTGTTTCTAAGGTAAGTCGTCTACTTAAGGAAGTGTTTGCAACCTTGAGTCCGGCTGTAACAGCTATCATTAATAACTCTTTGGAAAGTGGAGTTGTACCGGCTAGTTTTAAACATGCTATAGTTCATCCTCTGCTAAAGAAACCTCATCTTGACCTTTCTATTTTCAGTAATTCTCAAAACTGTTAGAGAGAGTTGTCTACAGTCAGTTGGATTCCTACATTAGAATGTTCTAGACACTTTCCGGGTTTTAGATCACTACACAGCACTGAAACTGCATTGTTGAAAGTCAGCAATGACCTTCTGCAAGCTCTTGACACTGGTTCTTATGCGGTACTTGTTTTGTTGGATCTTAGTGCGGCATTCGACACAATTGATCATAGTATTCTGTTACAGCGGCTGGAAAAGTTGGTGGGTATTCAGGGTGTCGCTCTGCAGTGGTTGGCCTCTTATCTTAAAGATAGAACCTTCTCAGTGAGTATTGGGAAGCCTTTGTCATGTGGCGTGCCCCAAGGTTCCATCTTAGGCCCTCTTCTTTTTTCACTATACATGCTTCTTTTGGGTGCCATTTTTAAGAAATATAAGATCTCCTGCCACTGTTATGCTGACGATGCACAGTTTTATCTTCCAGCAAAAACTGACGGCGGTGGCTCTTTGGATGTGCTGTACGATTGTCTTGAGGAGATAAAAGTTTGGATGGCTGATAATTTTCTACAGTTAAATGAAAGCAAAAGTGAAATTTTGATTTTAGGTCACTCTAGAACTTCATCCGATTTTAATTTAGGGTCCCTTTCCGCTAGTGTTCAACCCTATAAGAAATCTTGGGGTTACATTTGATTCGTTTCTCAACTTCGATAAACAAATTAGTACAGTGGTAAAGGGCAGCAGTAAAGTAGGGTACAGTAAAGGGACCCTACATTGTATGGGTCAAAATTATAGATTTTTCTTTTATGCCAAAAGGACTTTAAGTAAAGATCATATTCCATGAAGATATTTTGTAAATTTCCTACCGTAAATATATCAAATCTTCATTTTTGATTAGTAATATGCATTGCTAAGAACTTCATTTGAACAACTTTAAAGGTGACTTTCTTAATGTTTAGATTTTTTTGCACCCTCAGATTCCAGATTTTCAAATAGTTGTATCTCAGCCAAATATTGTCTGATCCTAACAAACCATACATCAATGGAAGGCTTATTTTAAATCTCAATTTCAAAAAATTTACCCTTATGACTGGTTTTGTGCTCCAGGGTCAGATATATGTTTTTATATAAAATATCAAAAGTGAAATGTACCTAAATGTCATGAAAATAATGTTACAAATAAAAAATAAGTAGAAGCATTCATTCTTTCTTATTTCTTTCTTTCTTTCTTTGAATTTGGCTTTTGAAATGTTTTTTTTTTTTTTATAAATGTTTTGTGAGATGCACTGACCTGTCCACTGCGATGGCCACCAGCGTGAACACAGAGGCAGAGACAGACATGCCTTGCACCAGACCACTCATCTTACAGACTGTGTTTGTGAATGGCCAACCTTGGAGGACAAGAAAAAGATGAAATGACTGACAGGGTAAATTGTGCCACACAAATCCCCCTCAAAACACACACACACACACACACACACACACATCTTTTCGGTGAGAGATTGCTGAAGAGTTGCAGAGAGTGAAAAATTCTTCTGGTTTTATCAGCAGGATGTCTGAGATGAACGCTGCAACTGTAATATCAGAGGAGTTAAAGAAGATTCTCCTCAATCTTTGCTTGCAAAAACTTCTGCTTGGCAGGAAGATGCAGGGTTTGTTTTTCTTACTTCACAACAAGGTCTCTCTCAAGCCCAGGCCAAGAACAAAAGCTAGTTGCCCACCTTTTTCCTGGCCTTGCCTCACAATACTCTGCTAACATTAATAGATCTGTTCACTTATATTGCTAATGACTCAGTGGGCAGTGTCTCACTTATAAAAGTAATGACTCAAGTCATTCAGCATATTTATACTCTGTGAAATGATCTTTAATAATCCTGTGGAGAAGCAGAAATAATATTGCAATGTGATTGGCTATGGACATAATCAAGTTGCATTGACATTTTTAAGGACAGCTGTTATTTTAGCAGTTATTAGCAGTAATGCATTCATCAGACGTTTTTTTCCAATAATTCAAGGTACTTATTCTCTCATTTTCTCTTGCATTCCCGGGAAACTGTACTATCACTGACTCCTGTAAATTCCTATACTGGCCAGATGGAGTAGGAATAAACTGACACTTTAGCACTATTCAGATGTGTTTAACCTGGGGTATAATGGATTTGCAATCTGCTGAACGCGTTATGGAATTGCACAAGGACACATGACCATTATTATCTAACATCGCAGCAATGAGTGTGTCTGGGTTCTGTAAGCCTATTTTTTCATGTTCTTGAAGGCTGCGTTTATTTGATAAAACTACAGCAAAAACAGCAACATTGTGAGATACTATTACAATTTAAATATATATATGTATTTTATATAAAATATATGTGTAAATATATATGTGTATTTTATAATGTAATTTACTAAAAGCTGAAATTTCAGCATCATTACTGCAGTCTTCAGTGTCACATGATCCTTCAGAAATCATTCTAATATTCTGATTTGCTGCTCAAGAAACATTTCTGAGTATTATGAATTATTATGAAAACATATGTGCTGTGGAAACTTTTTTTCAGGAATCCTTCATGAATAGAAATTGCAAAATAACAGCATTTGCTGAAACAGAAATACTGTATTTTGCACCATATAGAGGTCTTGTCAGATCAGTTGAATGCATCCTTGCAGAATAATAATAGAATAATAAATAGTTGATGGTTTTTTATTTAGTTAGTTTTTCTTAACAAAAGAAAATGACTCTAACCGGCCAATTTTATTGAATTGCACAGAGATCATTAGTTTGAATGAGTCTAAACTAAAAGCAAAGAAACATATGATTCACATACTAAGCTAAAATCATTGCTTTCAGTCATATCATACTTGAAATTAAACATACTTAATACCTACTTGAGGTTTGTGAAAGTTAAACCAGCATCATGTTTTGCACATTGATGCACATGATCATGCACATTATGTTTACAGTATGCTTACGTACATGTACGTACAGTGTACTTACCTAAGAAAATACTTGTAATATAAGGTAACTACAAAGGTTAAGGATAGGTTTAGGGGTAGATTCAGGGTTACTACATAGTTATTACCCAGTTATTGTAATTACTATATAATAGGTACATAGTATATACAGGCGGACAAGGACCGTAAAATAAAGTGCTAACATTTTTTTCTATTCATTAATTCTTTGATGAATAGAAAATTTGGTTACACTTTATTTTAAGGTGTCCTTGTTACTGTACACAGTAATATTAATTAACTACATATACTTACTATATAGTTACTTGCATGTAATTATGCATAAGTTATTGTTATTATAATAGTAAATACATGCAAACCTGTAACAAGGAAAACTTAAAATAAATTGTTACCAAAAGTTCAAAAGAACAGCATTCATTTGAAATAGATTTTTTTTTTTTTTGTAACAATGTAATAGTCTTTACTGACTCTTTTTATTTTTAAACCACTGTGTTGACAGATTCTGTGTGGGCCTATTCCAGCAACATAACGTGCAGATTTTGGACAGCCAGGACAGATGGTTTGAAGACACCTTGACATTAAGACATCTGGACTGGACAGAGAAAAATAAAAAGAGAGGCCAGTGACCAATGAGCTCTTGTGCCCCGAGGTCTCTCTGTGAAGCGTCAGTAGCCCACAGCGATTGCGTGCTTATAAAGAAAGCGATCAATACTTCCAGTTCTGTTCTTACTGGAGGACATTCATGAGAGGAGAAGGATGCAATCATAGTCCAGAATAAACATAAATCATAGTCCAATAGGCATGCACAATGTTTTCAACCAGAAATGATGATTCATTGATAAGTACCTTGTACCTCGAATTCAATGCAATGCAAGTCGCTTTGCATAAAAGCACCTGCCAAATGCATAAATGTACATGTCGCTAGAAAAAAACAACTTCAGATTACTGAAAGAGACATTTTATCTTGGAGCATATTTAGAGCCTGAAGCTGTACTTGTGCGCTTTTTTTTTGCAGTAATTGTGTACAATACGAGATTTTTGTGTGTTTGCTACTTCAGGGAAAAAGTGTTATTTTTATATCCATTGTAGGAAGGGACCATCTCTAAAGCAATCAGAGATGCTGCATGCAAGCTTATCGCAATGGACACTTTGGTGAGTCATGTTCAATCATGCAGCTCTCAGTTCTTTATAAGAGCGCGCAGGTGAAGCTTTAACAGATGGTTGATGAAGGAAATGTGAAGGACAATGTGCAGTCATTATTGCAAAAACCAACCCAGAGTAATCGGGATTTTGTATTATCCTGAAACCAATTTTCTGGTATAATGATTGTCTGGCTGTGCATTATCTTTCTTATTAATTGGCTACTTAACTAATTGGACATGAAGTATCCATTTGAGTTGAATTCTTTTCATTGTCTGAATTGGACAGACTACAGAGAATCAGGAGTTTTATAAAGAATGGCCAGTGCTGCCATAGACAATGGTCTGCTGAATGGACCAATCAGAAGTATTCAAAATTGCACATAATAAATTTGGATATTATAAACAATGTACCAGCATGAGAGAGAATGTAATCTTTGCTTCCAGATCACAGCAGGCAAACAAACAAACAAACAGCTCTTTCAGAGAAAAACAGGTGCATGGAGACATCAATATTAAATATGTTTGGCAGTAGTTTCATTAGAAAAAAAAAAAACTGGGTACAGTTTAACAAGAACATTTTGAGTAAACTAAATGGGTTGTTATAAAAAATAAAAAAAAAAGACAGAAAGAGACTCCACACTAAGCAAGTTTATGTTCTTTCAGTCCTAAGTGCACTAGCAGAGATTTAAAGGCCAGTGTCTGCTGTAATGTTTCCAGTGCAAACGCCAGCATGCAACAGAAAAGTTGATGACTACATAATCGCCACCTGTTTCATTCAAAGAACTGTGTTTATATGCTTTTAAAGACAGTAGCTGGCCATCAGTGCATTTTGTGTTTTGAATGAAGTTAGCTTGTTGAACAGCTTCTGCAGCTAATGATAATTTATCTGGTATTACGTGCAAGATGGTATTCTGGTAATTACATTTCCCCTGTTTATTTACAGTTGGCAAGAGCCGTGAAAATCCTCCCAGACTGCTAACAGTTTAAAAAAAGAAGGCTTGATATTTTCCTGGCTGCTGCATTTCATTGAATAATCAGAGGTGATTTTGCTCACTGCAATTCAACTGCATTTAAGTTTTGTGTGGTTCAAGAATACATTGAAAATATACTACTCACTGTTACTGGTTTGCATCAGCTCTTTATGGATAACCTATTAGCAATAATTTTTTGTGTTTAAAATAAAACAAAATATTTTAGTTTTTTAGTAAAACTAATATGTGACCCAGGACCAAAAAAGTCGCTGGGGTATATTTGTAGCACTAGCCAAAAATACATTGTATGGGTCAAAATTATACATTTTTATTTTATGCCAAAAATCATTAGGATATTAATTAAAGATCATGTTCCATGAAGATATTTTGTAAATTTCTTACCATAAATATATCAAAACTTAATTTTTGATTAGTAATATGCATTGCTAAGACCTTCATTTGGACAACTTTAAAGGCAATTTTCTCAATATTTGGATTTTTTTGCACCCTCAGATTCCAGATTTTCAAATAGTTGTATCTCAGCCAAATATTGTCCGATCCTAACAAACCATACATCAATGGAAATCTTATTTTTTCAGCTTTAAGATGATGTATAAATCTCAATTTCGAAAAATTGACACTTAAGACTGGTTTTGTGGTCCAGGGTCACATATGTACTATAATATATTTCACATTTTAATTTCAATGCATTCAATCCACTTAAATTTGTAAAATTGTATTAATCTTAATCCATTAATCCACTGTGTATGTTTTCATCAGCTAGTAGTATTATTTATATTCTATTATAGTATTCATTAATATTTTTTAATTTATTTTAATTTACTACTTTCAGTTTTTGTATTAATTTTAGCTGAAGTTTTAATCATTTTATTAAGCACGTTTGTCATTTTTATTAATTTAGCTTTAAATTATTTTAATTTCAGTTTTAGTTTCAGTTAACAACAACAAAAACTAAAAACACGGTAACACTTTACAATAGTGTCATTTGTTAACATTACTTAATGTATTAACTAACATGAACAAACAATGAACAATACATTTATTACAGTATTTATTAATCTTTACTAATGTTAGTTAATAAAAATAGAGTCGTTCATTGTTAGTTCATGTTAGTTCACAGTGCATTTACTCATGTTAACAAGCACAACTTGTGATTTTAATAAGGCATTAGTAAATGCTGAACTTAACATTAACTAATATTAATAAATGCTGTAGAAGTATTGTAGTTAACTAATGTTAACTAATGAACCTTATTGTAAAGTGTTATCAAAAACACTATAATGTCCAGTTTGGACCCCATTGACTTTCATTGAAACACTGTTCAAAGTATTTCCTGCAGCAGAAAGACTTGTTTGGAACGACATGAGGTGTAAATTTTTAATTTTTCATTGAACTATAAAGGCCAGGCACACTGTTCTGGGCTATGCTCCAGAAAACAGCCTAGTTAACACAGACAATTTTTGCAAGCATGACAGAAGAAAGCATGCTTTTGTCCTCATTGTGAGAAAGTTGCTCAGAACGAGCAAGGATGCTCTGAGCCAGAAATTGAAAGAGCGTTTGCTGTTCTGACCCAAATCCAGTATTTGATTAGAGCCTTTTGTTCTATAGAGCCAAAGTCCAATAGCAAGAGCAAACATAAGAACTGACATATGTGCTGCCACCAGTGAATGTCAGAATAGGTCGATGCTGCATGAAGTGTGGGATTGATGTACAAGCCTCTGTAATGCAGTGGGTAAGAGCAAACTTTCCTTGGGTTCAGCGCAGTAATAAGAGAGATGTGCTTTTTGACATGAGTGCTGGGGAAGGTTTATAGCCAAGGCAAAAGATTAAGACTGTTTTTTTCACTCTCTGTCTCTCTCTCTCGCATTCATTTTTTCTGTGTGTGTTACCTGTAATGAGGTTGTCCACCAGGGTTGTTGGGATACAGAAAACGCCCACCAGAAGGTCGCTCACAGCAAGGTTGAGGATGAAGAGGTTGGTGACCGTTCTCATCCGCCGGTTCTCCAACACAATCAGACAAACCAAGCCATTTCCCACCATGCACAGCAGAAAGATGAAGAGGTAGGCCACGGTCAGGGCGGCAGCCACAGCTAAAGAGTGCTGGTAGTAAGGGTAGTAGATGATACTGGTGTGGTTGGTGACGTTACTGTTGTTTGCGTAATCATTCTGGAGGCTGCTGTTCAAATAAAGCGCAGAAAGCTCCTGCAACATTTCCATTTCTGCTGTCCTGGATCCCTCTTGCAATGCACCTGAATACAAATCACACACACACCACAGCAGAGCCGATTCAAATCAATACTGTCAAAATGGAGACAAAGATGACTTTTGAAATGCATTCATGCAAAGAATTTGGGCACCAGAGTGCATCAGGCTAATGGGAATGTGCAGTCAGTTTCTGCAGGATGCATCTGATGCGTGTCTAAAAGACTGTTCATTGCTCAGGCTTTCTGTTCAGATTTTATGCATAGTGAGTTTAAAACAATTCATGCTGTTGTGAAAATGTACATACTGTATGGACAAAAATTGCTTAGGAAACGTGCAATAGACACATGAACGACTACATTTGCATTTCCAGAAGAAACCGGCAGAGCTTCCAAGGCAGAAAAAAAATGTGTTTAATGTAAAAAACTGTATTTAATCATGTTTAAAAATATAAACATACAATTAATAATGTCATTATATCCATCCATCTATTCTCCAAACTGATTGTCTTCTATAACAGGAATATAAATATACTATATATTTTTATACAAGTTCTTGGCATTCTTCTTGGCATTAGTGCTGACAATTGATTCATCGTGATTAATCACATCCAAAATAAGTTTTTGTTTACATAATATATGTGGGTGTACTGTGTATTTTATTGTGTATATGCATATAAATATATACATGTAAATGCATGTAAATGTTTTCAAATTACAGTATATACTGTGTGTGTGTGTGTGTGTGTATATATATATATATATATATATACATAGAATATATACACAGTACTCACACATATATTAAATAAACAAAAACGTTTATTTTGGATGCGATTAATCATTTGACAGCACTATTTCTGATGCATAAATCGTACACATTTTGGAGCGGTTTACGTTTACAAAAAGTTGCCAATAGTGAGAAAAAAAAGACAATTTGCAGTATGCTTAGGTTTTAATAGCTTACTCAAAGGTTGGTTTAGGTTTTGGTTTCACCAACATGTCTCGTTTAATTCGGAAACAAGAAAGACAAGATGAAGTGAAATTCACATGCTTATGTAGATGGTTTTACATTGCAGAAAGTTTTGCTTTTGTATTTATATCCAACAAGATAAAATATTTTAATTAAAATTAATTAAAAAAAATATTGAGTCTGAACATTCGCTGGTTTGAAATAATTCAATTAGTTGTATAGTTAAAGTTATAGAATGGTGGTTCCCTTTCAGTCGGTCACTCCGAGTCACGTAGGATGACCGACGAATTGGGATCTCGCCAGAGAGACCAATCCACTTCGAGTGTAACTAAACGAGCCAATGGACATTGGCATGCGATCATTGCATCCAGCTGCCGCTGATCACAGCGTGAGTATAAGAGGCAGCAGGTGCACTGCATCCTTTCGCTTCGGAGTCGAGCAGCGGTGAATCACTGCTGCTCTCCTATCCTGCGAGTGAGAAGAGCGAGCGAGTGTGGACGTTACAGCGCAGCAGAGGTGGTCGCGGTCTCATGGGAGAAGAGGTCGATTCCCGTGAGGACAGTCACACTAGGAGTGTGTGGTGGCCAGCTCCCCTGCGTGCTTCAGCACTTAATAAAGAGCAAATTTCTCTAAAAGAGCAACACGGGTGATCGCATCTTTTTAAAGATGTCTTATCACCCGTGCGTTTCTGGGTGTGGTCGTTTCCTGGCGCCTCAGGACGGTCACAATCGCTGCCTCACGTGTCTGGGCATTCAGCACGCTGAGGAAGCTGTGATGGTTCATGTTCTTCTTGTGGGGACATGACCATCTCGAGTTACATAATAGACTCCGCTATGTCAAACATGGCGGAGTCCTCTGCCTCTGCCGCGATCCAGCGTTCGTTCCCGGGCGGCGCTGTATCCGATGGAGTCAGAGGTGATCTGAGGGTGACAGTGAGGGATTCCCCAAGAGGAGTTACTCACCCTCAAGCACTCCGCAGCCGGTGGAGCTGCCGAAGGAGCGCTGGGCCCTCTGCTGGACAGAGTGCACCACGCGTTTCCTTCGGTGCCCCTCTGACGACCAGATGTCGATCGCTGCATCGGAGGGCGAGTCCTCTCTCCGGGATGACGACCGGCTGTGTTGCTCTTCGGGTGTGGTAGCGTTGTCCGAGCCAGACCCAGAGATGACGGCTATGCTTTCCGGGCGCCGAGAATGTCGGGCTCGTGTGGAATCCTCCACCGTCCCGATCCTTCGAGGCTGGACGAGTGGTTTCTCGGCGGGGTCGTGCTGGTTCTCAGCGCCCTCCGGTGCCATTCTTCCGGAAGTGCATGAGGAGCTCACAAGATCGTGGAAGGCACCTTTCACTGCCCGAAACAAATCCTGTGGCTCCTCCCCCCTCACCACCCTCGATGGTGTAGCCACTTTGGGGTACGCGCGCATCCCCTCTGTGGAGCGGTCTGTGGCCATGCAACTATGTCCAACAGCCGCTACCACTCTGCGGGGTGACCCGTGTCTCTCGCGGGCCTGTAAGTATTCGTCAGGTCTAACTGGCAGTGCTTATAGAGCCTGTGGGGAGGCGGCTTCTGCCCTTCACGCCATGGCGTTACTGCAGGTCCACCAGGCCAAAGCCCTGAAAGACCTGCACTGGGGTGGTCATGACCTGGCGGTTCTACATGAGCTGCGTGCTGCGACAGACCTCGCGCTTCGAGCGACGAAGGTGACCGCACAATCTCTGGGTCGTGCGATGTCCACGTTAGTGGTCCAGGAGCGCCATCTCTGGCTGTGTCTTGCTGACATGAAGGAGCAGGAGAAGGTACAGTTCCTGAATGCTCCCGTGTCGCAGACCGGCCTTTTCGGCGACGCTGTCGAGAGCTTTGCCCAGCCATTCTCGGCAGCCCAGAAGCAGACTGAGACGATCAAACACATCATGCGCTGGGGAAACCGGCTGCTTCCACTCCGGCTGCAGCCCCTCAGCCTGCTCGTCGCCGTGGGCGCCCCCCTTCGGCTGCCCCCGCTCCCACGCAGCCGCAGCAGCCTTCCACCAGGCAGCGTCGTGGAGCCGGTCGCAGGCAGGACGCCCAGCCTGTCCAGACCCCCGCCAAACCTGGCGGCAAGCGCAAGTGCAAGAGGCCCTGAGACGGGCGACCCAGAGATGGTGGAGACTGCTTGTCGGGAGATGGTGACCGCACCACTCCCTCCCCCGAGGAGGGCCGGGTGGAGAATCTTTTGTTTTGTTTTGTTTTTGTTCAATCTCTGGGTCTCAAGAGGAGGAGAGTGGTGAACCGTGCATCACGGGATCACTTCCCTTCTCCTCTCTCGCCAGCAGGCAGTAGTGGGTTGCCCAAGAGCACCCCTCCTGCCCATTCGTGGAACCAGGTAAGGGCGGTAGCACTCGAGTCCCCGCTTCAAGTCGTCACACGCCAGGCTGTCACAAGCCTCAAGCCGGGTTCCTGTGTTTCCTCCCTCACGAGGAGGAATAAGGTGAGTGTTACACTGCACACCCAGACCCCGCCCCCCGCCATCACAGGCCAAGCCGTCAAAGGCTCCGGGCCGGGTCCCTGTGTTCCACCTCGCTGCCCCACCGCGGGTATGTCGGTGGCCCCGTTGGTCCCCCTGGTACGGTCTCTCGGAGCCTGGCTAGCGCTCCCCAGTCCGTCTCGGTGGCTCCTGCGGACCATCAGACTCGGCTACGTGATTCAGTTCGCCCGGCGTCCCCCCAAGTTCGGGGGCATCCGGTTCACTTCAGTCAAGGCCGTCGATGCCCCTGTCTTACGTGCGGAAATTGCAGTCCTGCTGGCGAAGGACGCGATAGAGCCGGTTTTTACAGCCCTTACTTCATTGCGCCCAAGAAAAGCGGTGGGTTACGACCGATCTTGGATCTGCGAGTTAGAGCCCTTGGAGCAGGTATCCAGGCATGCTGTCGTATTCACAGATGCCTCGGCCACCGGCTGGGGAGCCACGTACAACGGGCACGCAGTGTCAGGGGTGTGGACGGGTCCCCAACTGCGTTGGCATATCAATTGCGAGTTGCTTGCAGTACGCCTTGCCTTGAGTCGCCTCAGAGGGCGCCTTCGGGGCAAGGACGTTCTGGTCCGTACGGACAACACTGCGACCGTTGCATATATCAACTGGCAAGGCGGTTTACGCTCCCGTCGCATGTCGCAACTCGCCCACCACCACCTCCTCTGGAGTCAGAAGCATCTGAGGTCCCTTCGTCCCATCTACATCCTAGGAGTGTTCAATCAGGCGGCCGACGAGCTGTCTCGAGCGGCACTCCCTGAGGAGTGGAGACTCCATCCCCAGGCGGTCCAGCTGATTTGGAGTCGGTTCGGAGTTGCTCAGGTAGACCTGTTTGCATCTCCAGAAACCACCCACTGCCAGTGGTTCTACTCCCTGTCCGAGGCAACTCTCGGCACGGACGCACTGGCACACAGCTGGCCCCAGGGCTTCCGCAAATATGCATTCCCCCCAGTGAGCCTGCTAGCACAGACACTGTGCAAGATCAGGGAGGACGAGGAGCAGGTCTTGTTAGTGGCTCCATATTGGCCCAACAGGACCTGGTTCCCGGAACTCATGCTCCTCGCGACAGCCCCTCCCTGGCCGATTCCTCTGAGGAAGGATCTGCTTTCTCAGAGACGGAGCACCCTCTGGCACCCGCGTCCAGACTTGTGGAAACTCCATGTGTGGTCCCTGGATGGGACGCGGAGGTTCTAGGTGATCTGCCCCAGGAGGTAACTCTCACTATCGCTTCAGCACGAGCACCGTCCACAAGACGGGCCTATGGAGCACAAGGTGTGCCCTGCCCGCTCAGGTTGCGTGCTCACTCCACTAGGGGTGTCGCATCGTCCTGGGTGCTGGCTCGTGGTGCCTCGCTAGCAGACATCTGTAGAGCTGCGGGTTGGGCGACTCCTAACACGTTCGCTAGGTTTTATAGCCTACGCGTCGAACCGGTTTCCTCCTGTGTTCTCACCTCAAACGGGTAGTGGCACTGAAAGACCCGGCTCAGAGTCGGCTTGCGGCGTTCTTTCACCTAATTCTCCATAGAGTTCCTTAACCAGGCAAACCCTGTCGAGTCCTCCAGCACTCCGGCGTCCGGATGTGGCGGAGCGTCCGGCGCCAGGCCTTTCAGTCAATGAATTCTTGAAATCTGATGTGAGGCTAGTGCCCATATGAGAGACCCTGCCGGGATCCCATATGTGTATTCCACGGTATGCTTATTAGAGCCGTGTTTCCCCTGGCAGACCACGTTCTGCCATCTCTAATGATGCAGCCTGTGCCATCTCAGAGACTTCCATGTGCAATAGGGCCCTACGGGGTTACTTCACATGTCTAAATGCCACTTAACCCCTCGGGGAGGAGGTGACTCCGCAGTGTGCCTCTTCCAAATGGAAGGGCACGCTTCCCAGTGTTATCCAAGTCCTACTGTCTGGGTTGTCCAAGCAACAACAGTAGTTGACCTTCTCTGTGTAGAGCCCGGTCCTATCGTCTGCCTTATAGGAAGGATCAGGAGAACTACATCTATGCTTGGGGCAAAACAATGAAACATTACAATACAACATAATTGTCTAACCACAGACTGACCAACATGAATACAGAGCACAAAGACTTCATGAGCACACCGTGAAGTTTTGTATGTACTTGTAATTAAACTCTCGAGCTCAGCTGTGAATAAAACAGATTTGATACCACACACAAGGTCTCAATTTCTCCAGTCATTAAGGTCCAGAAATCTGCATGTTGGAGCCGGAGTTGTGTCCTGTGGTGCAAAGCTGTTGAGTATGCTGCAAGTCATAAAACAATCGAGGGAGACATGCTGAGACGTGAGAAAGTAAATACCCTCCGTGTTCTGTATCTATCTCTGTTTTAGCTAGAACTGAAGGCTTGTCTGTGTGGTTAAGGATACACTGTCCACAAGGTCGCTGTAAATGACTAAATAGATATTCTCATTTTTTTCAGTTTAAAGCTCCAGTATTCTGTCCAACCTTAGAAAAAAAAATAAAATTAAAAATCCTCACAGCATGCACTGAATATCCTCTATTAATAGAGACATTTAATGGCATAATTGAATTGATCTGTCTTATTTAGCAGATATTGCAATTCAGATTCAATTAAGATTCAGTTGACTCTCTCGATCTTGCCTTGTCCGAACAGCTTTGATTGTTTTTTTCATCTGTGACGTTTTTGAAATATGAGCAGTGTAAAGAGCTCTGAGTCCCTCAGTCTAAAAGCCTCACCGACAGCTGGGAAATTAAAGAAATATATATATATATAAAGTGAAATGCATAGATATTTGCCACTGTTGATTTTAAATGCATAAGCATGCCAGTGTTTGCACGTCTCATTTGGTCAAAGAACAATTAATTCCGCTTCAAACCACATTAATTATTTTAATCATACAAATTCATTTTAACCTCCCTTTAAGTGTAATCAGAAATGCAAATACAGTGG
Organism: Onychostoma macrolepis; assembly: GCF_012432095.1. Taxonomy (NCBI): domain Eukaryota; kingdom Metazoa; phylum Chordata; class Actinopteri; order Cypriniformes; family Cyprinidae; genus Onychostoma; species Onychostoma macrolepis. Next base: position 1,106,830 of record NC_081159.1, read on the forward strand.
AAACAACAGAATTATGTCATTCAGCATGAGATTGTGAACGGCTGGCAGTCATTAATTCCATTAGTAGCAGAAAATAACGGAAGATGGATCTGTTTCCAGGCATTCTCAAGTATCGTGTGATTTGTTTACCACGCTTTTATTATTTTCATCAACTTATCATTTGGTGCAACCTATAAAATAATCAATCAGTTGGTAAAATTATTAAAGAGGTATTAATGGACTTTCAAAGAGAGACTATGGGGCAATGTAAGGATGTAAGGCAACAAATTACTTGCTTTTGGCTAAAATACAAGTTCACAACCCATAATAACCTTTCCTCCAGTGAAAATCCATCCTCTGTTGTCCTCTCAAATCTACACTGTAAAAAAAAAGAAAAAGTTGAGCCAACTTAAAATTTTAAGGCAACCAGCTTCAGCCGATTTTTGAGTTTGCTCAATTTATTTTTGTGGGAGATTCTCAAATTTTTGTTGTATAAACTTAAAACGACAAGTTGAGAAAACTCAAAAATCTGCTGAAGCTTATTGCCTTAATTTTAAGTTAGCTCAACTTTTTTTTTTTTTTTACAGTGTACTGCTATATTTATGTTTTTGCTTGTAAACAATGCTTGATCTGTGCAGATCTCTCTCTTGATTCAGACAACTTTTTCACTGTATAAAGCAATCCATTGTGAGCAATACCTTACCCAGTGCAATAACTATCTCTACGATCTGCTAACAAAGATCTGTGCAAGATTTATTAACTGATCACTACTAATGCCATTAATATGCAAAACAATGCAACAGTTACTGCTCTTCTGTTATATGTTTAACTGTGAGCAATACTCAATGCACCACACTAATTTGGTACTTTATACATCACTGTGCAGTAACTGGCTTATTTTACACTACCACCTTGACCATACTTGTTTTGTGTGTATAGACTGCATCTAATTTCACTGTACTTTGTATAGTGACAGTAAAGGATCTTGAATCTTGAATATTATGGATAGTGGACTTCAACAATTTGAAGTTAAACTCATCGTGATAGATTTGTTTATTGCACACAAGCAGCTTTTGTCTTCTCCAGATGTTAACTGATGGACTGGAGTGGTCCGGATTATTGTGATGTTTTTATCAGCTGTTTGGACTCTCGTTCTGACGGCACCCATTCACTGCAGAGCATCCATTGCTGAGACACTGATGGAAAGTTACAGTAAATATCTCCAGGATCTGAAAGATTGTGTAACACTGACTGAGAAAGCTGGAAAGCAGTTCTGGTAAGAAATCACAATATAATCTCATACTAACTCAAAAGTGACGCATGATGTCCAAGGATTTACATTTGAAACAATGTAACAATTGTATATATTTGTATGCTTTTTTTCTGTGCTGTGCAAATGTAACTTTTTGTTTGTTCTTCAGTTTGGCTTGAAAATGTCTTTGGCTGGTTTCAAGTGCCACATCTATAGAGCAAAAACCTGGAAACACAAAATCAGTTTTCTTTGAAATGTTGATATGTTTTCTCATATCAGTAGCCAATTTACATAAGTTAATCAGCATGAAGCGAGATTTTCCAGACAATCAGGCTGTGTTATGATGCATTTATTGATGCATCCTAAGTCAAATTCCTCATCATGAGAGGTATACGTCTAAAGCTGCCATCACAGAGAAAACAGAAAAGAAAGAATAAAATGCCTTTTCAGAAGCAAATTAAACCAGATGATGGAATTCACTTACAATAAGCCTCTTTTTTTTTTTAAGTATCAGCTACAACACACCTGTTTATAGTATTACCTCTCCATATCTGGCTGCTGATTTTATGTAATCTGTTCAGTGTAATTTACTGGTTAATTAAAAGAACACTGACCGTAAAGTGTCAACACTTTTCTATTGTATCTAATGGCCCCCTAATTTGTACGAACTAAGTTCACTTCATTGTCTTGCAAAAGTTCACTGGAAAGGCCAGAACTGACTGTACAAATATTATTGTGAAGCACACTCTTTGTTCTTTACTTTACCAAAAAGTCTTTGAGCACCGACTGATTGCAATCTTCTGACCATTTGATCAATCAACTTAGCGAGCGGTGAATTGTCATGCAGTCTGTTTTCTATTTTGCTTTGTGATTCATAGGAAATGCTTCAGACTTACTGGTGTTGAAAACCACCCAGAATATAATAAACAGCAAGATGCCCAGCATTAGTAATGCTGCACTCAAGGCTGTCAAAAAAAAATAAATAATCGGATTTGTCAAAGAATGCACAGCAAGACGCATCACATCAGGCTTTTGGGGATTCGAAGTTCTGAAAGTCTGAGTCTCAAATGTTAGCAGAGAGCATTAGAACTGCTGTATAAAATGTCACTTCATGATTTCGACTTCTGATAGAGCTGTCGGGGGGCTACTTTGAGAAGAAAGCCTGCAGGACTGGACTCTAGGTTCCTAGGGAGTTGCCACTGTTTTGTCATGGCTCCCCCAGAGCAACTTTGGAAAGCTTTCTTTAAAAAAATACACAAATATAGGGCCACCTGTACAGGAGGCAACATGAGACTGCCTAGAGGACCAATGCACAAGAGCACTTTTATATACAGGTCATAAAAACAAACCTTTATGTTGACTTTACAGACATTACAATGCATTTCCCATTATGATGCTGTGGAGCAACGGATGAAATAAAACAGTTCTGGAATCAACACCGAGTCAGACTTAAAGAAGCGTGTTGCTGCACAGGCTTGTTTATAGCCTGCTTATTTGTTGTTGGTGACCTAAAACTGAAATATGTTCAGTATTTATTGCAGATTTTAACAGGTACATCATTTAATAGTCCTATTTCCAGATTATAAAGTCTTCTTTTTTTAATTTCTTTGATGGCTGGCCTCACATAAAAGACAAACCTGTTGCACTCAAACCTAAAAGAATCAAAGTCTCTTCAAATTTGCCATTAAAAGTTAGGAGAAAAGTGAAACATTTCTAAACGTGGGGGGTATGGGCATCTTTTCATCTGGACATATTGTTTTGCGATATGTTGTATCATGATGCATATAGCATTTTTGATTGTATTTAGTACAAAATCTATCTGCCTGTTCAAGTCTCAACCTGATCGCATTGAACGGGAAAAGGACGTAAAGGGAATACACAAGAGTTTGTGAAAGAGACGCTCAGTTGTACCAAAAATGGAGAGGTTTATATGTTGCTGCAACAACATGTTTAGAAAACATCATGCTTTTCCAAGTTCACTAACAGGTTTTAACGTGAGTGTCTTTGTGTCAAACCTCTTTTGATCTCGTTTTCAACTATAGCCAAATGGAGGCTAAGAGCATTTTTTTTTTCTTAGATAGGCTTGAGTTTATTAAATATGCTGTATGACTTTACAGAGGCTCATTTGAGATCCGAGTTTCATTCTGCACAAACAAAAGCAGGTTCTGTTGTAAGGCTTCAGATGTGCCTTGTTTTTATGGCCCTGCTTTTAGAGAGTAAGGACAAGACACTCATAGCAATCTTCATGTGTATATTATTACTAAATCCAACTTTAAAAGGCTGTAATTGAAATTAAAGGTTTTTTTCAAACTGTTTTGAAATCTGGTTGTGAACTCTTTTCACCTTTTATGATTTTTTTAAATGTTTTTTTTTTTTTCTGATTCATTATAATTGTGTGGCAAAGTGACCAGAATATTTTTCAAAACATCTTCTTTTGTGTTTCACAGAAGGAAGAAATTTCAGAACAGTGTGAAGGTGAGTAAATGTTCACTTTTGGAACATATCTTTGAAATTGAACAAAATTGCTACAAGTGTTCACACAAAGCCACAACCATCATGCACTGCTTGACCTTAGTTCAAAGGAATACTACAATACAATGAAAATTGGATTCATGCGTTGACTCAAGCCACCTCTCATCAGTGTTGGTCAGAGCCATTTACGAACCACATTCATGGGAAAGGAAAGTGTTGTTTCTTGTCAAAAGTGAATTAATTCTCTGGATTAGTATTTCGGTTCGTTCGCCTGTTGTTATGGAGTCAAATGTTTGTATGGTGGTAATTTAATACAGTATAATAACTTCTGATAACATTTCTAAAAGTAAATAATAAATCTGTTGTATTATAAATTCCATCTGATTTGCAGAGCACACTTTTCAAATTATTTGCATTAAAAGTCACTCCACTTTTTGCACATTTAAATGTAGGGTTTCTGTGGGCCAAGTCACCTTTACCTTTCCTTATATAACACCTTATACAACACAGATTGTGTCAAAGCAGCTTTATAGTAATAAACAGGAAGTGTGTCAGTAATGCAAACAAAATTAAAGCAGCTCTTAAAAGAGGGCAACAGTAAACAGTCAATTTTTCAGTTAAAGTCAGTTCATCCAAAATGAAGATGTAAAGTCTGAAGCTATACTAAATTTGTCTTAAAAAGGTTTTTAAAAAGTCTTAAATTGGCCTTCATAAAACCTGCAGAAAAAAACTAAACAAACAAACAAAGAAAACAAAAAATGCTATTTTTCACATTTTTGTTGATGAAACTGTTAAAAAAAAAAAAACATAAACACTCTTTTTTTTGTTGTTGTTGTTGTTGCATTTCAGCTACTAGTTCGTAATTAAACTAACTTCTCAGTCCTCAAGTCCTCAGCACACACTTTATATAGCTCTATAGTTAATTGACTGGGGTTGTTGTCCAGTTCAGTAGCCATTACTGTATAACAGAGGGGATATTTCTAGTTCCAGTACATGAATTGCTTAAACTTTGGATTATTTGAAAGTATACGTTTTGCAAATGACTAAATCTCATAAATGCTGTTTACAACCTCAATCCCATTACCTTGACTCTGCAAATAGGCATCTTTTGGTAGTTATTGTATAAAAAATAAATTAAAAAAGTCAAATTTCAAGGCAGAACTCCATTGGGAATTTGATTCACAAAGCTTGCAGGTGGAAAGGAGGGTAATAGATTTCGGGTGCCTCCAGATGTCTTTAAAGCTTCTCTGTGACCCATTTCATTCTCAGAATTATCTGAAGTAATAGCTAAAAAAATATTTAATCTATTTTTTTTTTTTTTAAGGTAAAAAAAAAGGTAAAAAGCTTGAAATTATGGAGGTGAGAATAATGAATGGCCATAATGGCTTGTGGCATCGCCAGAGGTGGTGAGTAGCATTTTCACCGACAGTACAGTGTGTGTGTGTGTGTGTGTGAGAGAGAGAGAGATTGTGTGTGCATGCATGCGTGTGTGTGTGTGAGAGAGAGAGAGAGAGTGTGTGTGTGAGAGGAGAGAGAACAGCTGAACAGTGAGATCCAAGCCCTGAAAGAGCAGCTAAGGGAACTCCTCCTGGCCAGAGAAGAACCAGCGCAGACCCACAGAGATCAAACACTGCCCTCCACCCCAAAGTCACCTAACACAGGGAGTCAACACCCACCGCTCAGCGCAGACTCAGAGAGACCTGACCCAGACAGCTCACAGCCATCACAGCGCCCCTTGTCAGGCTCCCCAGCACAACAACATCAGCCCTCGTCTCACAGCAGCCCAGCACAAACCAGCACAGAGGAACCTGAAGTAGCTCTACTCATCGATTCAAACGGCAAATTCATTGATATAAAGAAACTTTTAAAGAAAAATTCTGGTGTCCCACCACTGACAAAGCCCTGGAGCTCCTGACAGAATCCCAGCTAGGCCGGCCCAGCCACATCATAATCCACACGGGCACCAATGATCTGCGGAGCCAACAGGAACGAGTGTCTGACTCCCTCAGAGCCATCATGGAAAAAGGTAGAGAAACCTTCCCCAACTCAAAAATCACCCTGTCCACTCTACTCCAGAGAAAAGATTTCCATCCCAAAACAATTAATAAAATTAACTCTAGCATCTCCAGACACTGTGCCCTCCTGCCCAACGTACACTTTGCCCACCATCCAGACCTGGACACCGACTGCCTATATGACCATGTCCACCTTTATAAGAACCTGGTACATATTTTTGCAAAGAGGCTCAAAGACGTCGCTCTAAACAGGACCAACCAGACAAGCAGAACCAGCCCTAACCCAGCCAACCCAACGAGACACACTTCAGGAAATTACATCCCAGCCAACACCTCATCTAGAGCCCCGACCAGAGCACCGCCCAGACCTTCTGCGCCCACAGCCTCACCTCCCAGGGGTCCACACAGAGCTTCAGCACCCAGAGAGGATCCGTACGGACAGAGACTGTCCTATAACAGCCCCAACGCTCCAGCGGCTGAAGCCCGTCCACAGCAGAGCCCGGCCCAGCCAGACAGACCGAGCTACGCCCAAGCTGTCAGCGGAGGAGCGAGCCGAGCTAATGCTGAACTCCACGACATCCAACACATGCTGTGTATCATCTGCTCTCACCAACTCACACACAGTAGACAGTGCTAAAAAAAACAAAAAAAACATTAATACATTTTTTTTTAAAAACCTTTTACCAATCCACATTGTTAGTGTAAGTGTACATGTAACTTAAAATGGATTTGTTGATGTTTTTAAGTTCCTACCATAACATTACTTCCATCATTCATTATTTAAAAAATTCTATTGTATTTTTTGTATCATTCTCTTTTCTCAAAATGGCAAACAAACCATACCAATTATTTTAAAAGTTAGCTCACTTATTTTTTCTACATGGAATATTCAAGGTCTAAACTCCTCAGTCTTTGGCCTAAAAAGTAGACATTCTGACTTCATGAAAGAACTTAAAGACATAGATGTCATCATCTTACAGGAAACCTGGTGTAGAGGAGATGTGTTCACTGTCCCTCGGGATACAGAGAGATAATATTACCATCAGTCAAACTCACATCAGTCACACAGGGGAGAGACTCGGGAGGGATGATCATCTGGATTAAATCTGAACTGGCTATAGAATTAGATAAAAGAGATCAATACCACCTGTGGCTGAAAATACAAAAAGGAATAATATCAGCATCTCAGCCTGTTTTCCTTTGTGCCATATATATACCCCCCCTCGAGTCTCCGTACTTCCAAGAGGAAACCTTTCAAAACATTGAACAAGAAATCAGCCATTTCCAGGCCCAGGGAAATGTACTGCTTATGGGTGATTTAAACGCTAGAACCGGAGAAGAATTAGATTTCTTAGAATTACACGGTACCAGATTCATCACTGGCAATAACGACTTGTACCCTTCATACCCCGCCAGAGAAAACTGATCAGACAGTGAACGCTCACGGACGGCAGCTGCTGCAGCTCTGCCGAGGACTGGCTCTGTACATCGGCAACGGAAGACGGCCGATACACCTACAGCTCAGCTCTCGGTAACAGCACCGTAGATTATATCATCACAGATCTCCACCTTTCCTCTTTGAGAGCATTCACAGTCAAACCCCTGAAACCTTTCTCAGACCACAGTCAAATCACACTCTAAAGCAAGCTGAAACATCACCCACACCAATTAGGACACCATATCAAATGATCAAAATTATGTCACTCAAATGGACAGAAGACAGCGCCACTAATTACATCAATGCTGTTGAATCTTACACTCATTCCAAACACAGGCGTACCCTAAAAATCTATTCGGCATCAATCAGGAAGTACGAGATCTAAACAATATATTATACAAAACAGCACAAAAAAGTAATTTGACCATTGTTAAACCAAAGAAAAAATGTTTAGACACTGACAAATGGTTTGATTTTGACTGTAAGGCTCTGAGAAAAAACATCAGAAATTTATCAAATGAAAACACAGACAACCAGATAATCCGGACCTCCGCCTTCATTACTGTGAGACACTAAAACAATATAAAGCCACACTCCGGCGGAAAAAAGCACAGTTTTTGCAAAACCAGTTTGAAGAAATTGAAAAATCTATAAATTCACACAAATTTTGGGATAAATGGAAATGATTATACAAACCAAATCAAGAAATTTTGGCCATCCAAGATGGGGAGATGTGGAAAACTCATTTCCAAGAATTATATAGACCAACCGAAATTCAAAATTCTAATCAAAATGAAATAATTAATAAACTAGACAATTTAGAGAGATCGATTAAAGCGAATCAAAACCCCTTAGATTTCCCCATAACAATGAAAGAATTGGAAGACAAACTACGGGTCCTCGAGCCCAAGAAAGCCTGTGGTGTCGACAGCATCCTGAACGAGACGCTGAAACACACTGACCAAAGCTTCAAACTGGCCATCCTGAAACTGTTCAATGATGTTCTGTGTGTCGGGTTCTTCCCTGAGATCTGGAACCAGCGCCTCATCAGCCCCATTCACAAGAACGGAGACAAACTAGACCCAAACAACTACAGAGGCATCTGTGTGAACAGTAACCTGGGGACGGTTCTCTGCAGCATCTTAAACACCAGACTGTTACACCTCCTCACGAAGCACAATGCCTTGAGCAAATGCCAAATTGGTTTTCTTCCAAACTGTTGCACATCCGATCACATTTTTACATTACAAACACTAATTGACAAATATGTACATCAAAACAAAGGACATTTTTTTGCTTGTTTTGTTGATTTCAAGAAAGCATTCGATTCAATCTGGCATGAAGGATTATACCTAAAACGTATCGACAGTGGAATAAGGGGGAAATTCTACAATTTGATCAAATCAGTGTACACAGCCAGCCATTGTGCGGTTAAAATTGGAAACCAAAGAACCGAATTCTTCCCCCAGGGGCGCGGAGTGAGACAGGGATGCATTACATCAACCAATTGGCTTACATATTAGAACACGCCCCCATTCAAGGTCTCACTCTACACGACACCGAGATAAAGTGTCTTCTCTACGCAGATGACCTGGTCCTCCTGTCGCCCGCTGAAGAGGGGCTTCAGGACAGCCTGAATCTGCTGGAGGATTACTGTCAGACCTGGGCCCTGACGGTCAACCTCCAAAAAACTAGAGTAATGATGTTCCAGAAACGCTCCAGATCTCAGGGACCAACACACACATTCACACTATCACACAGAACCATTGAAACCACAAAAACATACACTTACCTCGGCCTGAAATAACTCCAACCGGTAACTTTACTTTGGCTGTGAATGAACTCAAAGAGAAAGCTCAAAGGGCTTTCTATGCCGTAAAAAGATCCATTAAAATTGACATCCCAATCCAAATCTGGCTCAAACTATTCAAATCTATAATTGAACCAATTGTTTTATATGGCAGTGAAGTGTGGGGTCCTTCTATAAAATTTGACTTCTTAATTTGGGAAAAACACCCGATCGAAAGCCTACATTTAGATTTCTGTAAAAGAATACTCAAAGTCCAAAGAATAACTCCAAACAACGAATGCAGGGCAGAATTAGGCTAATACCCTCTCCTTCTAAATATCCAAAAAAGAGCCCTGAATTTCTGGAAACATCTAAAAACAAGCGACCCCAACACATGCCACTACAAAGCCCTAAAACACCAAGAGCTGAGCGTAAGTAAGAGTCCCCTGTGCCAGCTGCTGCTGAGACTGACTGAGATCAGCCAGCCTTAGGACACACACACACTCACACACATTCGGCCCACACACATTATAAACACAGAAAAAGACAAGTACATCACCCATTGGACAAACACCATTAAAAACCAGCACAAACTGGAATGTTATTCGGCCCTAAATTGAGAATCTACCCGAGTGCCGTGAGTGACGTGAGACTCGGGAAACCACAGACGATGTAGAGACGGGCCGGCACACACACACACACACTCAGTGAACACAGTCTGGCCGTAGAGACGGGCCGGCACACACACACACACACTCAGTGAACACAGTCTGGCCGTGAGACGGGCGGCACATACACACACACACACTCAGTGAACACAGTCTGGCCGTGAGACGGGCGGCACACACACACACACACTCAGTGAACACAGTCTGGCCGTGAGGCGGGCGGCACACACACACACACACTCAGTGAACACAGTCTGGCCGTGAGAGACGGGCCGGCACACACACACACACACACACTCAGTGAACACAGTCTGGCCGTGAGACGGGCCGGCACACACACACACACACACACACACACTCAGTGAACACAGTCTGGTCAGAGACGGGCCGGCACACACACACACACACACTCAGTGAACACAGTCTGGCCGTGAGAGACGGGCCAGCACACACACACACACTCAGTGAACACAGTCTGGCCGTGAGACGGGCCGGCACACACACACACACACTCAGTGAACACAGTCTGGCCGTGAGAGACAGGCCGGCACACACACACACACACACACACACACTCAGTGAACACAGTCTGGCCGTGAGGCGGGCGGCACACACACACACACACTCAGTGAACACAGTCTGGCCGTGAGAGACGGGCCGGCACACACACACACACTCAGTGAACACAGTCTGGCCGTGAGACGGGCCAGCACATACACACACACACACTCAGTGAACACAGTCTGGCCGTGAGAGACGGGCCGGCACACACACACACACACTCAGTGAACACAGTCTGGCCGTAGAGACGGGCCGGCACACACACACACACACTCAGTGAACACAGTCTGGCCGTAGAGACGGGCCGGCACACACACACACACTCAGTGAACACAGTCTGGCCGTGAGACGGGCCGGCACACACACACACACACTCAGTGAACACAGTCTGGCCGTGAGACGGGCCGGCACACACACACACACTCAGTGAACACAGTCTGGCCGTAGAGACGGGCCGGCACACACACACACACACTCAGTGAACACAGTCTGGCCGTAGAGACGGGCCGGCACACACACACACACACACACACACACTCAGTGAACACAGTCTGGCCGTAGAGACGGGCCAGCACATACACACACACACACTCAGTGAACACAGTCTGGCCGTAGAGACGGGCCGGCACACACACACACACACTCAGTGAACACAGTCTGGCCGTAGAGACGGGCCGGCACACACACACACACTCAGTGAACACAGTCTGGCCGTAGAGACGGGCCGGCACACACACACACACACTCAGTGAACACAGTCTGGCCGTAGAGACGGGCCGGCACACACACACACACTCAGTGAACACAGTCTGGCCGTAGAGACGGGCCGGCACACAGACATGAGGACAGACTCTGCTCACACTGCATCCTGGGAGCGACGGAGACGGAGCTGCACTTCCTCACAGAATGCACAAAATATAAAGATATCAGAGACCACTACTACCCCAAAATTAATAAAATATTCCCCCGATTTAACACCTGTAATCCAACCCAAAAACTCTGTTTCATTCTTGGCGAAGAAGACAAATGTTGTAATATAGCTGCAAGATTTGTAGCATCTTGTCATCTCCTGAGGGACGGCCAGAGAGAAACAAACACACACACTCACAGCCCAAACACACACCCATTACACTTACACACATCTATATAATGTATACAATGTTCAAATTTCTAAGTTCAGCTGTTACATGATTTCTGTAGTACAATCCTTTATTTATTATTATAATTCTTTATTTATTTTATTAATATTATTTTATTAATACTATTTTTTTATTTATTTTTTGCTATATCTAGCCATGTGTTTATATAATATTGCCTTTTTTATTTAGTTTCATTATTACTAATATTTTCTCTAGGCTTTACTAAATGTTCAGATATTCTAAATCATTTTCTATGTTGTTTTAATGCTTTGGCAATACAAAATGTATGTTTTTGTCATGCCAATAAAGCTTTCTGAATTGAATTGAATTGTGTGTGTGTGTGTGTGTGTGTGTGTGTGTGTGTGTGTGTGTGTGTGTGTGTGTGCGTGTGCGTGTTTGTGTGTGTGTGTTTGTGTTTGTGTGTGTGTGTGCGTGTGTGTTTGTGTGTGTGTGACCACTTTCCTTTCAGGTCAGCGAAGGAAAAATTATGCCTCCTCACATGAAAATGCCTAACATATCATTTTTTACTTACTACCGATGCAGAATTTAATGATAAGGCTGAAATGTTTTTTTTTCGTTGATTACTAATGAAAATGTTCCTGCCATTCTGAACAAGCACGAGCTTTGGTGGAACAATGACATAATGCTGACATTAAAACTGCATATGCCAATTATCTATTCTAATTTAGATGCTCTTCATCGCTTGAATGCACCAAAATAAAACACTGACAACTTTGGTGCATGTCATTTGCCTTGGGCCTTTTGTGGAAAGACAATATAATTAGTATTTTATTATAGTCTTGGTCAACATCTACACTGGATTATGAGCTACTGGCAAGGGATCGAGGTTTGGTTAGTTAGCACGGCCCTGTTATCCCAAAGTATACCATATCAGTCCATTGAGGGGAATTTAAAAGTGTCTTTGTATAAAAGAATGTGCTAAATGTTATATTTTTTATTCATTTATAAAATTTTTTTTGCTAAATTGTTTAAACATAAACTGCAGTTTTAAAGTCTGCCTTTAAAGTGTTTTGCTCAGGAATGTAATTGTTTACTCATAGAATACCTTTTGTACGGAGCCCTTTACAGGACATTGTGGTGGGAAAAATTCGGGGTGAATGGAAAAAATTCAGGGTGGGAGGAAAAAACTTTTTTCAAATGTTTTGCGTTCTCTCGCAAAACTTTTGCGTTCCCTCGAGAAACTTTGAGCCACATTAGAACGCAAAAGTTTTCCTCCCACCCTGAATTTTTTCCATTCACCCCGAATTTTTCCCACCACAATGTCCTGTAAAGGGCTCTGTACTTTTGAGAGCTTTTGCAGAAAGAACACTTTGTGATGTCTAGCAGTATAACAAAGTTGGTATTTATTGCTCTGCTTTTTGTGTTCTATGTGCGTTGATCTGGCCTTGTATCTGTTATTTTGACTCTTATTTTGGCTCTTTTCTATTCATATTTCTTGAATTTATCCAACTGAATCTGGTTTTATTAGTCCTGTTATCAATGTATATACTGTGTCTGTGCTCTTTTGTGCCTGCATTCATTTGTCCAATCTTGTTTTTGTATGGTTGTAAAGTTTGGTTTTACTTTATTTTAAGGTATTATTTTTTTTCTAGGTTTATTTATTTATTTATTTTTGTTACAGTGTAACTATACATTTAAGTACTAAGTAATATTACATGTACTTACTATATGGTTAGGGTTAGGGTTTGGTTTAGGGTTACTTGCATGTAATTATGCATAATTTATTGTTATTATAATAGTAAGTACATTTAACATGTGTAACAAGGACACTGTAAAATCAAGTGTTACCTAACGTTTGATAAGTTTTGATTCAGTTGTTTTCACATGATTCATGTTTTGGATTCTTGTATCTCTACTTGAAAATGAAACTGCAATGAGTTGATATAGCCTATAGCTCAAGAGATGCTGTCCGTTTACTTGAAAAGACTTGTGAGGATTAGGTCGGGAGAATTTAGATATTTGGAATATCTTATGAAACTTATGAACCCACATTATGAAAAAGTGATCATATCATACATTTTATTTTCCCAAGGGTCCACTTAAAATGTTAGCACCATTTTATGACCATTTTCTTTTTGCACCTTAAAATCAAACAGGCTTTGTTTTGCTGCTGTGCCTGCGGTGATATTTGCACTGATTTGCAGGAACAGGAATAAGCGCCAAAATGAATATGAATTAAACAGTGCTTGGGGAGATGAAGGTATCAGTTGGATGTTTTTTTTTTTGCCTGCTGCTTCTTTTTCCCTCCTCATGCAATTTCATTGGCTGTTGCTCATCACTGCTCTCTTGCTAGTTAGGACAAAGCACACACCTGATGAAAAAAAGGTTTTTCATAAATGTGTGTGTCCTTCTGGGCCCTCTCAGGGGTGAACTCAGGAACCGCTTCCATCGAGGCAACAGAACAAATAAGCGGCTTGGGAATGGCCTCCGTGGTCATGACAGGAGAAGCAGCCTGCCTCTGAAGAACCCCAACAGACAAGACAAGACTGACAAGACCGACTAAAATTGTTCCTGTGGACAATACTTCAGGGTATATGACTTGACTCTGGTCAGGGGCTGCAGCCTGCACTGGACTCTGGTCAGGGGCTTGGAGCGAACTCCGGGGCTGGAGCCGACACGGGAGCGAACTCCGTGGCTGAAGTGAGCCGTAGCTGGTGGGCTTGACGTTGGAGCGGCCGGCGGGCTTGAGCGAGCGGTAGCCCGCAAACTTGAGTGAACAATGGCCGGTAGGGTTGGGTACCGAAACCCGATACCAATATGGCACCGGTACCTATGTAACCGGTATGTACTAGAACTGAATCAGAACGGAGATTTCGGTGCCTCATTTCGGTGCCATGCCTGAGCGATCGATTTAAATATTTTTCCTTTGTTTCTCCAAAACGAACGTAAGAAGCATCATCACCGGCACCGCACGTGAAAAATAATTTCCCGACTGAGAAAATGCATGTGAACTCAAGTCGAAAATCTCTAATAATACAAGTCCAACAAATCTTTGTAGTAACGCGAGCGTGCTGTTTTCACATTCCGACTTAAAAGCACAACTCGGGAAATGAGAGCATCTGAGGAGCGCGTGAATGCAGTTGCACACTTGCTCTGACGGCAGCAGGTAGCCCTCCATTAACTAGCTAAGCTAAACATTCTTAAATTAAAATGCCTAAAGCTAAAATTATCTTGTATTCACGTTTTTAAACCTGTTGTCCAACAAAAGAGAACACTATAACCTTTTTAGTCCACAATACCCGTTAAATGCTTCCTTTTGTAATCTGATGTAGCTTCTTGTCACAGAATGACGCAGAAAATATGTTCCATAGGCTACTAATAAATCGATTGGCAATGGATTATAAATATACTTAATTATTATGAAAATACCAGAGATGGCTTGAATAACACAGATAAACTATACACTGTCGTAGTCGAGTGTTTATTGTATTTGTTTTATCATTCAAAACGTTTATATCTTGTTTACTCCGTTACATCCATAGCAATGCATTTGTCCATATTGGGGATTTCCTGGAGCTTCATGAGTTCGCTACTTCTGTGACTGGATATGTGGATTTTTTGTGCGAGGGCGCCCTCTGGCATCCAGTATGAATGAAAAAGACATGTGTTTAGTGCTAATGGCCAATTCAATTATTAATTGGTAATTTTTATTTATTTTTTATTATTTTTAAGTATCGGTTCAGGCACCGTTTAGGCACCGGTACCGTTTTAAAAGTATCGATTTGGCACCGGTATCGAAAAAACCCCAAACGATACCCAACCCTAATGGCCGGTGGGCTTGACAGATCAACAGCCGGCTGACTTAACTGAGGATCGGCCGGCAGGCTTGAGTGAGCCAATACACAAAAGTCACCATCAATTTAATGTGTCCTTGCTGATTTACAGTATTATTATCTTTTCTTTTTTTTTTTAACTGTCCTTTTTTTAAATCCTACTAACATTTTAATTGGTGGTATGTCACAATTTCTAGAAAATATTAAGTAGCTATTTTCAACATTCATAATAAGAAATTAGATATAGATAGATACAGCATATTCAGCTTTGCATCAAGGAATAAATTACATTTTAAAATACAACCCAAATTCCGAAAATGTTGGGGGAATTTCAATTTCAAATCACATGAGCCAATATTTGATTCACAATAGAGCATAGATAACATAACAAATGTTTAAACAGATGAATTTTACAATTGTATGCACAAAATGAGCTCATTTCAAATTTGATGCCTGCTACAGGTCTCAAAATAGTTGGGACGGGGGCATGTTTATCATGGTGTAGCATCTCCTCTTATTTTCAAAACAGTTTGAAGACATCTGGGCATCGAGGTTATGAGTTTCTGGAGTTTTGGGTGTTGGAATTTGGTCCCATTCTTGCCTGATATTCCAGCTGCTGAAGAGATTGTGGTCGTCTTTGACGTATTTTTCGTTTAATGATGCGCCAAATATTCTCTATAGATGAAAGATCTGGACTGCAGGCAGGCCAATTCAGCACCCGGACTCTTCTACTATGAAGCCATGCTGTTGTAATAGGTTTTGCATTGTCCTGCTGAATACACGTCGTCTGGAGGGGAGCATATGTTGCTCTAAAACCTTTATATACCTTTTAGCATTCATAGTGCCTTCTAGGGCCGTCAAAAAAAAAAATAGAATTTTGAATATTCGTCGAATTTAAAATAAAAATCCACATTCGAATGCAAAACGTTGCATTCTAATTTTCGGGGTGCATCAGGCAGCCTTATCTGGCGCACGAGATGCGATGAAGGTGTAGGTAGGTATAATTTTTTTAGCCTATCCAGTTGAACCCACTGGATACGTTGTTCATTTAAAATACTGTGGAAAAAGAGAACATCAATGCGGAGATTATGTTGTTTATGTCAAAACTGGAACCAAGCCGTTCACACAGAACGCATATTTATCGCATTTTCTAGAGAGACATCTATCACTGTTGCACTCGCGTCTCGCAAAAGATAGTCGGATATTTAGAAAGCCATTTAAAATTATTGTAAGTTCAACTTTGAAAAAACATCTCAAAACTTTATGGCGGGACGGGTCTCTCCCCGTTCCATTGCATCTCATGTTTTTAAATGAAAAAAAAAAAAGTTACTCTTTGTGATTGGTTTTCCGTGCTTTGTATTAAACTTGTACACATGATGCTGTTTTGTTTCTAATTGTTTAATCAACTTAATTATATAAGGTTAAACATTATTTTAAACATTATGCACATTTTATTATTTTATGCTTTGAGGAACCGTGGATTAGTAATATTTTGCTCGATGCGCCCTCTTGTGGCCTCAGGAGAGAAGCCAAAAGCTTTTTTCCCCCTAACTGAAATTATGCCTTTTAAATTCGAATATAATTCGAATTTTGATAACATTTAAGTACAAAATTCGAATTTAGTTTTTCAGCCATTTTGACAGCCCTAGTGCCTTCCAAAACATGCAAGTTGCCCATACCGTATGCACATATGCACCCCCATACCATCAGAGATGCTGGCTTTTGAACTGAATGCTGATAACACGCTGGAAGATCTCCCTCCTCTTTAGCCCAGAGGACACGGCGTCCATGATTTCCAACAAGAATGTCAAATTTGGACTCTTCTGACCATAGAACACTTTTCCACTTTGAAACAGTCCATTTTAAATGAGCCTTGGCCCACAGGACACGACGGCACTTCTGCACCATGTTCACATATGACTTCCCTTTTGCATGATAGAGCTTTAGTTGGAATCTGCAGATGGCACGGCGGATTGTGTTTACCGACAGTGGTTTCTGGAAGTATTCCTGGGCCCATTTAGCAATGTCAATGACAGAATCATGCCGATGAGTGATGCAGTGTCGTCTGAGGGCCCGAAGACCACGGGCATCCAACAAAGGTCTTCAGCCTTGTCCTTTACGCACAGAGATTTCTCCAGTTTCTCTGAATATTTTGATGATTTTATGCACTGTAGATGATGAGATATGTTCTCTATGTTCTATTGTGAATAAAATATTGGCTCATGTGATATGAAAGTCTTTTAGTTTTCATTTTATTCAAATTTAAAAACGTCCCCACATTTCCGGAATTCGGGTTGTATATTACAATAAAAATAAAGTTGTTTTAAATTGTATTAATATTTCACAGTATTACTGTTTTTACTGTATTTTTGATCAAACAAATGTTTCCTTGGTGAAGATAAGAGTATGTAAATAATTACATAGTGTGTGTGTGTGTGTGTGTGTGTGTGTGGTGTGAACTTGAATGGGTTATGCAGCGCACTACTCGCTGTGTGTGTGTGTTCCTGTTTTTCTATTATGGGGACTTAAACCTGAATACACACAGACTCATGGGGACTCGTGTCACGGTGGGCACCTAAATTGAGGTCCCCACAGGTAAACAAGCTAATAAATCACACAGAATTAAGTTTTTTGAAAATCTAAAAATGCAGAAAGTTTCCTGTAAGGGGTAGGTTTAGGTGTAGGGCAATATAATATATGGTCTGTACAGTAGAAAAAGCATTACGCCTATGGAGAGTCCCCACAAGGATAGCAAACCAGACGTGTGTGTGTGTGTGTGTGTGTTTATACATAATTTTCTGGTCTATAGTTTATCACTGAGTCATTCTGCAATCCCCTTTGCTTCAGCATTTCCACAGTTATGCACATGTGTACAGATTTCCAGTCTAACTGTCTGATACTCTCAAGATTTGTATAGCGGTCCAAGGACTCTATGCCAGAATCACAAGATGCATGGAGTACTTTGCTGGACCAAAACCCTGTTTCCGCTCTATTTTTCTAGCGTTTAAGACATTATGCAGAACACCAGATGGCCGTATTATAATGACAGTGGACAAGGCCTGTATCATATGTTAATGACACACTTATCTAAATAATCAGAGATGGTTAACACTTTGGTTTATATTTTGTTTTTTCAGTGATGTTGTTTTTTTTTAAATTTTTTATTTCAAACAGCAAATCCAGGACCACTTGTACGAAAGCTCTGCTCGAGTATCACTTTCTCTTTGCAGATCTCGCATCTTTTGATTAGTCTGGCAGATCCTGACTGCGATATCAATTGCAATATAAATTTCTTTCCTAAGTTCATCTGCTCCCTCTATCAGAATCAATTCACCGATGCACAACTCAAGCATATCCCTCACTCAAACCACAAATTGGATCTAAATTATTGTCTAATAATCATAGGTATTTATTGTGTCAGGTTGTGACAGCCTGATATTGTAGAGTTTATCAACCTCACCAAACATTTCATTGATGGAGCTCACCTGTTATTAGAAAGTTGTGTCGAGTTCTGCCAGCTGGAATTAGTGTTTTTTGAGTTTATATTCAAAAGAAAGCAAATGTATTACTGTAGACACATTCATTCTTTTCATTGTATAAAGTGCTTTAGATTGCTCTCTGCAGACTTTAGATTGATACCCAGCAAATTTCACCCCGACCACCACTTTATAGCTTAGAATAACCCATGGAAATGAAATGTAAGACACTAATTACGATGGCATGAGGGCTTTGTTATGTCACTGACTCTAATACCTAAATTACATATTTCAAAGAACACACATGCTTTTTGTTCTGACTGACAAACCTGGAGCTCGAACACAAAAATATCCCCAAAAAAGGCAACATATAAAGAGCTTCTACTGAAATATGTGACAACCAGTTTGTGAACCATTCCACTGCTTTCCTCCACACTTTAGCTACATTTCCTGCATTTATGAAACTGCTTGCCTATCTGTAATCTTCAAACTAATTATAATAAAAATGTTTTCTAATCTTCAGTCCAAGCTACTATAGCAAAAGATAAAAGACAGGAGCAGGATTTTTTTTTTAAATATAATGTTGAAATATCTCATGTGGAACAGCTATTTCATTAAATATGTAAATATGCAAATATTGCAGGGCTACTAGATCAGACATCAGAGGAAGCTTTCATAACAGGGAATTCAAACCCAAATGCACCAATGACAGCTGTGTTTGCACTGCTAAAGAGACAGCAGCTATCACTTTGACCGATATTTCTACTTCAGTGTTCATTTGCTCTTCAATATCGGGTCTAGACTGATAAATAAAACTATTTAAAGGCATTCAACAACAGCCTTTCACGAAAGCAGGCAAGCTTATTTTTATGAGATTATTGTTATTATTGTGTCAAAATGCAGCGTGTTAGCAAAACAGACATTATAAACAGGTTCGTACTGGGTCATGGGTTCGATTCCCAAGAGGACACGCAAGAACTGATCAAATGTGAATATAGTGTAGGCTACTGTATGTCACTTTGAACAAAAGCGTCTGCCAAATGCATAAATGTAGATATAAAAATTAGTTCAGAATATCAGTCAAATAATCAGTACGTATTGGTCATAATAATACTGCTCAGATCAAAATATAAACACAATCATATGTATGTGTATATATATATATATATATATGAAGAGTTCAGATGCAAAAGCCTCTAAATGCCATCTGAAATTTTCTTCTAAAATGAGCATTTTTATCAGGCTGCTATGTTTAGGTTCAGTAATTTTTGTCTAATAGCAATGTATAGGTCTTTTTCTATGCAATTAAAGTGAAATAACTGAACATAAATATAGGAGCCTGATAAAAAAGCTCATTTTAGAAGAATATTTCAGATGGCAAATAACCTCATTGCCATATATATATATATATATATATATATATAAACACGTAGCCTAGGTGACTTATGTTAAAGTTTATTTTGACAGAGCAATCATGTAGCCTAATAATAAAGTTGTGAGCACAATTTACCTCAAACAAGCACAACTGCAACTTTTGAACGTGAAACCATCAAAAAAACCATCAAATCCCTCTTTATTCATTCATTTAAACGAATACCCAAACGATATCTCAAGCCATTAAAAAAGAAATTTACCTATACTGGATGGATGGCTGTTATTTGCATGTCATCTGTATATAGCCTATGTTAAAATATATGTCATAAAACTTACCTGCAAACGAGGACTGCACACTTCTCGCTCCCGCGCACTGGTGTCACGCTGCAGTTGAACGTCTTTATGCTACTTTTAACTGCAGCTTCTTCTTTTTTTTTTTTATTAAAAACACAGAATGTCTTGAATATGTAGGCGATATACAATAGAATTCCTCTGTCGCCACGTTCATAAAAGCATTAGTGTGGCTAAGAAAGCTTGAAGGACGGCTGGTGATCACGTCGATCCTCTGCGCTCCCAGTGAAGCTCTGAGTCAACAAGTAGCGCAAGGAGAATCCTTTCCATCATATTCACAGCTTCTCTCAGCCCCTCCGTGCGCCGTCTGTCTCTCGTCTGCTGCTCCCACTGTCTCACAGCATCGAGCGAGACACCACTGTGTCATCTGCAAACACCAGCAGCAATTCTTTCAGCTTTTAATAAGTCGTTCAGAACGCTGTCTATTGGTCATTCAATGTCATATCCCCATCGTCTTAAAATATTGGACCAAATATTTCATTTGGGTAATTCTTTACTTTTCTTATTCAAATAAATAAAAGAAATGAAAAAAAAAAAGAAATTAAGTCCTTAGCAATGCATATTACAAATAAAATTCAAAAAAAAGTTTTGATATAGTTACGGTAGGAAATGTACAAAATATGTTCATGGAAAAGATCTTTGCTTAATATCGAAAATCGATTATTTTGACCCATTCAATGTATTGTTGGATATTGCTACAAATATAGGCTATCTATGCTACTTATGACTTATTTTGTGCTCCTGGATCACATATAGCCTAGTTATACTCCTACACTATAAAACGATTTGTTCTAATTTATAAATGAAACAAAGATTAGTGGAGTAGCCTATGTATTACAGAAACGTCTCGGTTACGTATGTAACCCTAGTTCCCTGAAAGAGGGAACGGAGACGTCATGTCGGGCGACCGACGAATTGGGATCTCGCTTTGCGAGACCAATCCACTTCGAGTGTAACTAAATGAGCCAATGCACACTGGCATGTGATTATTGCATCCAACTGCCACTGATCACAGCGTGAGTATAAGTAGGCAGCAGGTGCAGTGCATATTCAGGTATTTGCTGAGGAGCTGAGCCGGTGACCCGGCTGCTCAGCGGTGGTACAGCAGCCGTGGCGACGGGACGTGACGTCTCCGTTCCCTCCTTCAGGGAACGTGGGTTACATACATAACCGAGACGTTCCCTTTTAGTCGGTCACTCCGAGTCACGTCGGGTGACCGACGAATTGGGATCCCTAAAGGGCCATGGATACTGTCCCTTCCAGTGTCCTGTGGAAGCCTCCTGCACCCCTACTTTTTGGCGCAGGTCACGGGTTACCACAAGAAGACCAGTTACTGTGCTAAGGCACTACCCACTCAGTAAGACTGGATAACACTGGGAAAACGTAACCGTTCCACTTGGATCAGGAACGCTGCGGAAGCCCTGTCCTTCCCGAAGGAGGTTCAGAAGCATTTGCACATATGAACAACTGTTTAGGTGAATATGGAAGATTAGAGGAGATTGTAGCCTCTTGGTAATGGCAGAAGGTCTGCCGGGGAAACACGGGCTCTGAGGCTATACCGTGGACGTACACATATGGGATCCCATTAGGTCTCTACATATGGAACCCAGCCCTCTACCGGTTCTCACGGATTCATCGAGTGAGGGCCTGGTGCCAGACACTCCGCCACATCTGGCTGCCGAGGGGATGGAGGAGCTCGACAGGCTCTACAGTACGGACTCTCTGGAGCAGTTTTAGCAAGCCGACCCGAAACCGGAGCCTCTCAGTGCTTCTACCCGTTTGAGGTGAGAACACAGGAGGAAACCGGTTCCACACGAAGGCTATAGAACCTTGCAAACATGTTAGGGGTCGCCCAGCCCACAGCTCTACAAATATTTGCCAGCGAGGTGCCACGAGCCAGCGCCCAGGAGGATGCAACACTTCTAGTAGAGTCAGCTGAACGAGCAGGGCACACCCTGTGCCTGATAAGCCAGGGTGATGGCGTCCACTATCGAGTAGCCATCCTCTGCTTAGAGACGGCATTCCCCTTCTGCCGGCCTCCATGACAGAAGAAGAGCTGGTCTGAGGTCCTGAAGCTTTGCGTCCTGTCAACGTAGCATCTCAATGCTCGGACGGGACAAAGCAAAGCTAGGGCTGGGTCTGCCTCCTCCGGGGGCAGCGCTTGCAGCAGTGTTAATTTCGTTGATGAAATATTTTCATTATAATTTTCGTCAACGACAAGTTTTCACTGACGAAAACAAGACAATAACTAAATAAAAATTAAGTGATGATGACAAAAACTATAATTAAAATATATAGACATTTTCGTTAACTAATAAAAACTAGACGAAAATGTGAGTGAGGGACGTTTGGAAAAGATTCAGTCAGAATTAATCTTGGTGTGTGGTGTGGTAAGACGCACACGCACATTTGAAAAGTAACCTACTGATCCACCTGGCGACGCGGGATGCGTGAGAACACAACATCATCTTGCATACGTTGGGTGTCTGTCTGACTTAAACTATAATGAAATGGCAACAGCTGGGAGAAAAAGAAGAGAAGATATATGGGTCAATTTCACATTTGTGTAAACCGTGTGGAGCGGAAATCGCTGGTAAAATCACAACAATTCTAAAGCGACATCTGCAAGGGAATCATCCTGAAATTCACGCAAAGGTAAGCACAACATTTTTGCTAATTTTATTTTGTCAGCTTACCTGAGTCGGTGTGCTTTTGCATAACTGAAACAGTATAGCCTCTCACTGACCTGTACTAACTAGAGAAGTGACTCCGTTAGATCGCACATTAAAAGTTATTAACATGCCAATGATAATAAATGGTATTTGTTGCTGTCCTCAAATTGAAACGGTTATGTAACAAAATGAAGAGTGCACGTTTGAAAACTGTTTTTATAAGATAGTGATGTTACATTTGTGAACGAATCTGCCTTTTTAAGAGCTTTCACAGCAACCCATCACTGAAGAAACAGGAATTGACTTTTGGTTGGCAAAAATTAACACTTTTTATCAGCGATTGAAACATTTTGCTTTAGACCTGTTGGCTATGCCAGCTTCTCAAGCCTTTGCAGAAAGGGTTTTCAGTGTCACAGGTGACCTCACTAGAGGTCGGCGCAATAAAGCAAGGGTCACATTGGCACGAAGTGCTTTCCTTAAAATTAATCGAACCAAATAGAACCGTTGTATTGACTGCCACTTCTTATAGCAACAATATGAACATTCTCATTGTATGTTTACAGGTCTGTTAGTTTAATTTGATATTGACCTCTGCTGTTAATGCTGACAATAAGTTGAGTTTGTTTTTAGTTCCATGCATTGTTGGCACTGTATCCTAGCAGTTTTTATTTTAATATTGAATTAGCACCAAAATAATATTTTGTGTAAGAAGGAAGGGGCTGTTTCAGTACATTTGCTGTTTAACATATTCCTTATGATATAAATAAACTGTTTATTATTAACAGAGAACTGTTGATTCAGGTAATTTTTTCAGGTCATATTTGCAATGGCATTACTACCAAATACAGTTTTTCTTTTAAATATTTTGGAGTTGCACTTTTGCTATTAAGCTTCCGGCTTCGCTACTGTTCGGACGCTCCTGCTTATTGCTCTGCGCTTCACTCCCTATTTATGCACTTTTCTCAGATTTCTCTAAGATTTTAACTTCAGCATATCAGCACAGTGCTCAAACAACACAGTTTTTAGAAAAGGAAGACTCTTTGTCTCCCACTGCCAGCAGTTTACATTCCGGAGACGGGAAAACACAGCTGCCTACATTCAAACAGACGGGAAAGAAAATGCCCCTTGTGGAATCTACTTGCTGCATGAACTGCCACAGACTTCTACAAAGGATTGTGGTTCTTGAAACAAAGTTACTTGCTGGACCTCCAAAACAGGTGGAACACACAGCAGATCGTCATCACGGACCCCCGCGGCATACAGCCGGTGAGTCCTATGAATCTAGTGAATCTCAACAGTTTATACAAAGTGTAGAAGAACAAGCTGATCGACAGACTAATCGATGGGACAAACAGGGAGCGAGACCCAAAGGCACTCGAGACATCAGATTGTCACAAGTATTTCGTATTGCTGCGGTAGCATCCTCTACCCCAGATACGGCTATGACAAGACTTGTAAACACTGGCATTTTACAACCCCCTATACATCTTGAGAACCGATTTGAAGCATTAATGAATGTGGGTGAGGAATCCCCAAATGTGACAAAACATGGATCGTATCAGCCAGCAGCTAACATCGCTACTAACAGGCGCTCAAGGTCGAGCAGACAGCGGCACTATCAGAAACATCAGTAGCAGGACTACAACTACATGCTGCTTTCCTCAAGCAACCGTCTCTGATGTGAACAAGGAAATTCGGAACATTCTGATGAAGCACAAGACTGCAAATCGAATCATCATCCATGTGGGGAAGAACGATATTCGGAAAGAGCAGTCAGAACTGCTTAAGAAGGATTTCAGTGAACTCTTTGAAACACTTCAAAGACTTGTGAAGTTCAGTCGTTCATCAGTGGACCACTCCCAGCAAGAGGAACTAACATGTTTTCACGGCTGCTTGGGCTGAATACATGGCTACAAAGAACCTGCAGTACAAAAGGAGTCAACTTCATCGACAACTTCAATATTTTCTGGGGCCATAGACAACTGTTTAAACTGGACGGCTTCCACCCAAACAAACTTGGTGCGAGAGTGCTAAAGGACAATATCTATTTCTCCCTCCGTCATCCTTCAGTGGTGTGTGCCAATCCACTCGGCCTCAATGGCACACACACACCTGGACAGAATATGAGTGACCACAGGACTTCATGTCAGCCTCAGAGTCATCTTGTGGTTGACACATCCCACAAGGACACTGATAACACCACGCAGCCAAAACAAGCTCTCCTCACAGAGACTATCCTGGCTGAGCCCTGCCCACAGAGCTCATCACAAACAGACTGTGACGTACTACAACAGCTCCAAGACTCAGCACCCAAGGACAACTATCTGGAAAACAGCCAGGGAAGCCAGGACAACATATCACAGCCACCGGAAACACCAGAGCCAGAGCCCCGCTCGCCAGACACACTATCCCTCTCTCCAGAATCTCCACTTCTAAGCTTCTCACAGAAAATGGAGGAACTGGTGTATGCTGGGACCAAACTCTCCCAGTCGTTCGCTGCAAGCCCCCAGATATCAACTAAAAAACGGCGGGCCCCACAACCACCAAAGACAGCAGGCCCAGCTCTCCCTCCTCCTCCTGTGAGAGCTCTCCGACCGCTGCCACAACGCCAGGCCCAAACCCTCCTCCATCGGCTGTAGGTGAACCAAAAACAACTGATAACAGCTCTCAGTGATATGTGTCGGGTCCCCGCTATATTAGCAGCAACACTCACAAATGTTCACAGAACAAGCGGGAACCCAGTGCGCCTGTAGCCTTCTATATTTCTGTTTTATCACGTGATAGAAAGTCTAAGGCCTTCTCAAGCCGTACGGCTGACCCATCTAATCTGCGGCCTGTAATGCGTCAATCTAAGATTGCTGAAGAGACAAAATGTAATTCCATCAAGTTAGCATTTTTAAACATTCGCTCACTAAAAAATAAATAATTTCTGATCAATGATTTTATAACCACAAACAACCTGGATTTTATGTTTCTAAATGAAACATGGCTTGAAGACAACTGCAGTGCAACAGTCCTCAATGAAACAGCCCTCCTAACTTTAACTTTACAAGTGTCTGCAGGACTGTTAGGAGAGGTGGAGGTGTAGCTGCTCTATTTAAAGATGTTTATCAATGCAAGCAAGTGTCATTTGGTCAGTATTTGTCTTTTGAATACCTAGGTATTGTGCTGAAAGGTGCTCCACGCATTCTGTTTATCATTATTTACAGGCCTCCAAAATACTCTCCAGCCTTTGTTGAAGAGTTCACAGAACTGTTATCAATGATTTTGTCAGAGTTTGACTGTTTTACTATTGCAGGGGATTTTAATATTCACATAGATAATGCAGAAATCAAAACTGTCAAAGAAATTATTACTGTTTTAAACACTTTTGATCTGATTCAGCATGTGCATGAACCCACACACAATCGTGGACACACTCTAGATTTACTCATCATTAGAGGTCTAAACATTTCATCCATTGTTATTAAGGATGTAGCACTATCTGATCACTTCTGTATTTTCTTTGATATATTGATCTCTGTTACCACTAAATCTAGATCTGTCTCTGTCAGAAAGAGATGCATTAATGAGAACACTAGTGCGCTATTTATGAAGGCTATAGCTTTAACACCAAGCATTTCTGCAGACTCTGTTGATCTTCTCCTGGATTCCTTTAACTCAAAAGTTAAGAATGTTATTGATGATATTGCTCCGGCAAGGGTCTGCAAGAAGAATGGCAGACAAAAATCACCATGGAGAAAATCAACAGCAGTTCAGAGTATGAAAAGACAATGCAGAAAAGCTGAGCGGATGTGGCGGAAGACAAAACTTGAAATTCACTATAGCATCTATAAAGACAGCCTTCATGCTTTCAATGTGGAACTAGCCACAGCTAGACAGACCTACTTCTCAAACCTTATAAACAGTAACTTAAACAACTCTCGCACTCTTTTTGCTACTGTGGAGAGACTGACAAACCCCCCAAGTCAGATTCCCAGTGAAATGCTCTCCGACAGTAAATGCAATGAGTTTGCTTCCTTCTTTTCTGAGAAGATCAATAATATCAGAAAGGAGATTGGCATATCTACTTTTGCAGAGGTCACACAGATTCGACCGCAATTTCAAAAAGAAGTGACTATGTCTGTTTTTGAAGCAATTGATTGCAAAATTTTGAAAGAAATAGTACAGCACCTTAAATCATCAACCTGCTATCTTGACACACTTCCCACATCTTTTTTCAAAAGTGTGCTTAACTGTTTGGAAGCAGATCTCTTAGAAGTGGTGAACGCTTCACTTCTTTCTGGGACTTTTCCAAACTCCCTGAAATCTGCAGTTGTTAAGCCCCTTCTGAAAAAGTGCAATCTTGATAACACAATGTTGAAAAACTATAGACCAATATCAAATTTTCCGTTCATAGGTAAGATTATTGAAAAGGTAGTTTTTAATCAGCTGAACAACTACTTAAACTTAAATGGATACCTGGACAATTTTCAATCTGGTTTCCGAGCACATCATAGCACAGAGACAGTGCTTATTAAGATAATAAATGATATTCGCTTCAATTCTGATTCAGGCAAAATATCAGTTCTGGTACTACTAGATCTTAGTGACACTGTTGATCATAACATACTTCTAGAGAGACTGGAAAACTGGATCGGGCTTTCTGGGATGGTACTCAAATGGTTCAGGTCATACTTAGAAGGGAGAGGTTATTACGTGAGTATAGGAGAGCATAAGTCTAAGTGGACATCCATGACATGTGGAGTCCAACAAGGCTCAATTCTTGCACCACTCTTGTTTAGCCTGTATATGCTCCCACTAAGTCAAATAATGAGAAAGAACCAAATTGCCTATCACAGCTATGCTGATGATACGCAGATTTACCTAGCCTTATCTCCAAATGACTACAGCCCCATTGACTCCCTCTGCCAATGCATTGATGAAATAAACTGTTGGATGTCCCAGAACTTTCTTCAGTTAAATAAGGAGAAAACTGAAGTCATTGCATTTGGAAACAAAGATGAAGTTATCAAGGTGAATGCATACCTTGACTCTAGGGGTCAATCAACTAAAAACCAAGTCAAAAATCTTGGGGTGTTTCTGGAGACAGACCTTAGTTTTAGTAGTCATGTCAAAGCAATAACTAAATCAGCATACTATCATCTCAAAAACATTGCAAGAATTAGATGTTTTGTTTCCAGTCAAGACTTGGAGAAACTGGTTCATGCCTTTATCACCAGCAGGGTGGATTATTGTAATGGTCTCCTCACCAGCCTTCCAAAGAAGACCATTAGACAGCTGCAGCTCATCCAGAACGCTGCTGCCAGGATTCTGACTAGAACCAGAAAATTTGAGCATATTACACCAGTCCTCAGGTCCTTACACTGGCTTCCAGTTACATTTAGGATTGATTTTAAAGTACTTTTACTCGTTTTAAAGTCTCTAAATGGCCTAGGACCTAAATACATTGGAGATATGCTCACTGAATATAAACCTAACAGACCACTCAGATCATTAGGATCGAGTCAGTTAGAAATACCAAGGGTTCACACAAAACAAGGGGAGTCTTCTTTTAGCTATTATGCCGCCCGCAGTTGGAACCAGCTTCCAGAAGATATCAGATGTGCTAAAACATTAGCCACTTTTAAATCCAGACTCAAAACTCATCTGTTTAGCTGTGCTTTTGTTGAATGAGCACTGTGCTACGTCCGAACTGATTGCACTATGTATAATCACTTTCTATTCTTAAATGTTTTACATTATTTTAAAATCAATTTTTAAATCACTTTGTTTTTATTGTTGATTTTTATTATTTTTAATTTCTTATTATTTTTATTATTTTTAATTTCTTATTATTTTTAATGACTATTTCACTTCCTTTTATGTAAAGCACTTTGAATTACCATTTTGTATGAAATGTGCTATATAAATAAACTTGCCTTGCCTTGCCTTGCCTTGCCTTAAAGAATGAAGAATGTCATATGCAAGTTATAAACAATGCATATCTAATTTTTGATCTTTTATGTAAAGGCTATATTCCATATATTTAATGAGACTTGGTTTAAGTTGGAATATTTTACATATTACAATAGTTTAACTAAATTACACTTAAATTAAACTCAATATATTTTAGTCAACTAAATCTACAGTAGATTTATTCGATTAAAATCTTATGCTATTTAGTCGACTAAAACTAGACTAAAACTAAAACAAAGCAGATGACTAAAATATGACTAAAACTAAAATTGCATTTTAGTCAGAAGACTATGACTAAAACTAAATTAAAATCTGCTGTCAAAATTAACACTGGCTTGCAGGCTCACCACCTGATCCCTGAAGGGAGTAGTGGGAACCTTGGGCACATAGCCGGGCCGGGGCCTCAGGATTACCTGGGAGTCAGCCAGCCCAAACTCTAGGCACGAACCGTTGACCGAAAATGTGTGCAGGTCCCCTACCCTCTTGAAGGAAGCCAATGCAAGCAGGACCAGAGTCTTCATTGAAAGACACTTCAGCTTGACTGTCGGCAAAGGCTCAATTGGGCCCTGCTGTAGTGCTCTGAGCACTAGAGACAGGTCCCAAGAGGGTATAGAGGGGGGCTGTGGAGGATTTAAGTCATGTTTCCCCAGCGACTTTCCCTTCCACGGGGTCGTGGTTGGTAGCAATCGCAGCCACATAGACTTTAAGGGTGGAGGGAGACAGCCTTCGCTCCAACCCTTGCTGCAAGAAGGACAGCACGACTCTGATCGGGCACTTCCGGGGGTCTTCTCGGTGAGAAGAACACCATTCGACGAACAGGTGCCACTTCAAGGCATAAGCATGTCTCGTAGACGGCGCTCTCGCCGAAGTGATGGTGTCAACTACCGCGTTGCCACGCCCATCTCGGGACTCGGCCATGGAGCCAGTGTTGAAGCGGTCTCATATGAAGCAGCCCCAGCGGCGTGACTGCCGCTGCAGCTGCCATATGCCCCAGGAGCCTCTGAAATTGTTTCAGTGGGACCGTCGTCCTGCTCTTGAACGTATTCAAGCAGTTCAACACCGACTGAGCATGTTCCTGCGTGAGGCATGCTGTCTGATTGACTGAATCCAACTCCATACCAAGAAAAGAGATCCTCTGCTTCGGGGAGAGTTTACTCTTTTCCCAATTGACCCGAAGGCCCGACTGGCACCAAGTCCCTGTGTTCGCACAACTGGTCCTGAGACTGAGCTAGTATGAGCCAGTCATCGAGGTAGTTGAGAATGCGAACGCCCTGTTCTCTCAGGGGAACAAGGGCTGCCTCCGCAACTTTCATGAAGACACAGGGCGACAGGGACAGCCTGAAGGGCCGGACCCTGTACTGATATGCCTGTCCTTTGAACACAAACCACAGGAATGGCCTGTGGCACGGAAGGATCGACATGTGGAAATTTCGTTGCCGGTCCGAAGCGGGGTCAGTGTGTGTGCAACACTAACCTGCGTTCTGGCAGGTTTGGCAGGGGCCTGGACAGGCGAGGCGGTCACCCTGTGACCGGCTCCACGGCGCTGCTTTGCTGGAGGCTGCTGCGTTTGCTGCGCTGGAGCGGGGCGGCCGGGTGGAGGCAGCAGCTGCAGGAGGTGCCTGATGGCCTCAGTCTGCTTCTGTGCAGCGGAGAACTGCTGGGTGAAATTCTCCACTGCGTCGCCGAAAAGGCCGGTCTGGGACACAGGGGCATTCAAGAACTGCATCTTGTCAGTCTCCCTCATGTCGGCCAGACACAGCCAGAGATGGCGTTCCTGCACCACCATGGTGGACATCGCATGGCCCAGAGACCGCGCAGTGACCTTCGGTACTTGTAGCTCGAGGTCAGTAGCGGTTACGAAGCTCTTTGAGAACTTCTGGGTCGTGCCCACCCTCATGCAGGTCCTTCAGTGCCTTGGCCTGATGAACCTGCAACAATGCCATAGCGTGTAGGGCGGAAGCAGGGCTGACGAGTGCCTAGAGGCCCGGGAGGGGAGCAACAGATTTCCACGCCAGGTGGCTGCCACCAGGGAGAGCCCTAGATGTAGGCAGAGGCAGGGGCACCCTGTCCCTTTGCAGGAAACAGAGTCTGGTCCGCAACTCCGCAACGATCATTTTCCCGCAATGGGAGCATGACTCGTCCACGAAAGCCACCTCAGTACGCTTAACGCCCAGACACGAAAGGCAGCGATCATGACCATCACCCGGCACCAGGTAATGACCGCATCCAGAAACACACGGGTGGAAAGGCATCTTTAAAAAGACGTTCCACCTGTGAATGCTCTTTTAGAATTCGCTCTTTTAGTGTGCTGAAGAGCACAGGGAAGATGGCCGCCTGCAACACAAACAAGGGGTAGTGCAGCCTGATGTGTGCAATCCACTCGACACGGAAGAACCGCCACCGCTGAAGCGCCGTAGCACCAGCACAAGAGCTTCCTTGAGAGTGTTGACTCGTAAGTAGAGGTCAGGAGCAGAACGATAAGACCGCTTGGCTCCGAAGCGAAAAGCTGAATATGCGCTGCACCTGCTGCCTACTTAAACTCACGCTGTGATCAGCGGCAGCTGGATGCAATAATCGCATGCCAATGTGCACTGGCTCGTTTAGTTACACTCGAAGTGGATTGGTCTCTCTAAGCGAGATCCCAGTTCGTCGGTCACCCGACGTGACTCGTAGTGACCGACTGAAAGGGACCTGTGCTAGAGCTTTAAGTAACTGTTCATTTTAAGTATGAATAATAATAATGATAAGTGAGACAAAGATTAGCTTAGTCCATTAACCCTCTGGTCTGGTGTTGTTCGGTCTGAAAAAATTTCAGCCCCAAAAAAAAAAAAAAAAAAAAAATGTTTGTAAATGTTTTAAATCGCTGCTTCATTGGAACGGTATGAAACTTGGTGACCTTTATGGCAGTCGCTATGTGACCCCCCAGCCCCCCATATGACAACACAGATGTTTTTGTGTGTACAATCTACAAATCAGACACAATGCAGAAAAAAATTCAAGGGGTGACAAAACTTAAGCAATTATGCCTGAAAATACTGCTCAGTAACTAAGGAATACACAGCTCTGAAAATATATGGCTATACAGGCATCTTATGGCTACACCATGGTATTACAGATGATTTTCTGTATTTTTTTTAAAACACTTTTACTCTATTTTTAACTTAAATACTGAATTAATTGAAAAATTATATAATATTTTTTACATATATTTTTTTACATCAGTCGGTTTTGACCACAAGCAACACAAGTGTGACTCCCAAATGAACAATACCAGAGGGTTAGCCACTCCGATGGTTCATTGAGTTTGTGATTCAAATATCTGTTTGGATCATAAGAGTCATTTGTTCTGAAATTGGACTACACCGATAGCATTGTATGTTTGATTCACTAAAAAGAACTGATTCATAAGAGTCGTTTGTTCCTCAATTGTCCTGCACTGCTGGTATTTTTCGCCCTTGTTAAGTATTGGTCACTGTTTCAAAATCCAAGACATTACGAATGAGAGTACTATCTCAACAGCCGTTTAAGAGCAGTATTAGTTTATTGCACACCTTTGAATTTAGCATTGCGGAAGAATTTATTTTCAAAGCGGTTTACTGAACCATAAGTCAACTCGTTTCTGGTGTTTCCGTTTTGCTCTGAACATAAGTAGCTATGACATTCTTGCATTCATCAATTTAACGCTCCACTGTAAATAAAAAAAATAATAATAATTAATAAAGTGTTGTTTAGTGAACTTGAAATGTGATGTTGTATGAACAACTTGTCTATTTGAGTTACCTCAACAAGTTCAAAGCAGGTAAGGTATTCTAATCCTAAATTTCACACCCGTGACTCTAGAGAATAAGCTATGGAGAATGAATGGATGAATTGTAATTTTTTTTTTTCACAGCAATCCTTGAGTTTTTACTTATTTCGGTTCCATTCTGCATAGTATGCTGTGTTTCAGAATATTACTGAAAGTTTGCATTACATTGTTAAATTACAATGCACGCATGCTCATTTGTTAAAAAGTTACCGTGCAAATGACACCACATAACACAAATTACTCATTATACTTGCTGCTCCCAAGCATTGTGTGCCCTGCAGACAGATTATTTTCTGCCCTTTAATTACTTGTTTAGAAACCTCTCTGTATACGAATCGAACAAACCTTTCACCTTCCATGTGCCTTCAAAATTTCCTCTTTGTCCTTTTTAAAATGAAATCTTATTGGATTGTATTAGACTTAAGTCTAAAAGCCTGTTTGGCAGGATTCATTGCTTTAAAGGATCAGCACAGCCACAAAAATCATTTCAGCAGATGCCCTATAGCCAAAGTGACCTTGCTTCTTATTTTTATTTTTGATAGACACTCAGGATGAATTCCTCCAACTAATTCAACTGTGTCTTTCATCAGAAATAACAAGGAAAGTTTTCCAATAACTACTGTATGCATGCACATTTCCTTTGCATTACAGCTGTGTGAGCATATTTAAAGATTCAGTCCGTCTCTCTACATGGGGGGTCACAGGTTTGATTATGGTTCTCACTTAGCTCGCTCTGTCAGATAAACTGCTCGGTGTGCAGTAGCCCTTGCTGACAAACGGGTACACAAGCTGTACACTTGCTGTTCAAGACAAAGGCACCACACTCAGCAATCAAAAAGGTTCTCATTTCTCCTGTTGAAAGGTGAGTCAAAAGAGCACTTACAAAAGCTTTTCCCCCAATCTGTTACACAACAGCAGCCACTCCAGAGATAAACACAGCTATCAGGCAAACTAGCTCAATTAATCAAACTTGACATGAGTAGGTTTTGGTCTGAATCGGCCTTGATTACAGAATTATTGTGTGCAATTAAAATTTAGGGTGTGAAGTTAGTGAAGTCTGAAGCTGCTCTGCTGTAGCTGTTTTAAAGAGATAGTTCACCTGAAAATAAAAATTCATGCCATGGTGGCCCACATGCTGTTATTGTTTCATTGAAAACTGGCTGGCCAGTTGAAATGAAGAATGAGATCTGAAAATGAAGCAGAGGTGGGAGTTTTCAGTGAAAAATCTGGTTTGTTCAGATGTTCTCATTCTGTATTCCACAGGGGTGGGGGGAAACAAAAAAAACAAAAAACAAGTCATAATTGAAGTTAATGCAGGGTGGGGCGATATGAGGGAGAATAAATAATGACAAAATGAACTATTTACGCACTATTCTTTTAACATTTACAATACAAAGCTCGTTTGCAATGGAAATCTTTTCCCTGGAACCAAGCAAAGCTTAGTAAATGCTTAGCAAAACTACAGCTTTCCTCTATGGCAGACTGTACTGACATGGTTACATTTGGCAGAGCATCTACAAATATTTGCTCTGTATTTTATTCCTTTTTTTCAGATTTTGAGATGGATTTGGACATTTGGTGTTTGATCTTATTGTAAATAGCTATTTTTCTAGTCATACATACATTTCCACAAATCCACCATGAAAACCAGCTGACAGATGCCTGCTCTAATGATAGAAGTAAAAACGGGCTCTAATCATTTAACGTAATGAGAGCACTGCATGTTCTCTTGGCCTATGGATTTGACCTGACACATAAATAATGTAGTTTGTTACAGTGTCCTGTTCTACTGAAGCATTTACCGTTAATTTAAAGAAATAAAGGAATATTGCTTAAATGAATAGTCAACACAAAAAAATAAGCATTCTGTCATCTTGAAATTATGGCATCAGAAAACATTTTTAATTGTACTTCTACAAAATGAATCTCGACCACCATTGCCATGAAGTGTTTTGAGAGGCTAGTGATGAGTCATATCAGGTCTTGTCTCCCAACAAATCTGGACCCTCTTCAGTTCGCATATAGAGCGAACCTCTCTACTGAGGATGCAATCTCTACCCTGCTCCACCTCACACTGACACACCTGGGGTCTCATTTATAAAATGTTGCGCAGAAACCATCCTAAAATTGATCTTACGATCATTTCTTGAATATGCGTACGTGTGATTCATAAAATGAACATACGTACAGAAAACACGCGTACTCTTTCAGATGTGAAATCTATGAATAGAAAATTATCTTGAACTTGCGCGCAAATTAATGGTTTCAGCTCTCTGCCTCGAAAATGACTTCTAATTAATGTCATTAACATATAAAAGATCGCCAGTCATCATAATTTAGAACAGCGAGCTGCAAGAACAGCTTACATTTTCAAAAACCTGCAATACTCCGACAAGAAAAAAGTGCATACGTCTGCTCAGACCCTGATGTGACGCTAAGCACAGTCTTTACAAATATGAGCGTTGGCGTGGATTTAAGTGTACGCACACCCTAAGATCAAATCTGAGCGTACGCACGCTTTATAAATGAGGCCCCAGGAGTGTGCAGGTGGATTATGAACCTTCTCACAGAGAGACGACAGACAGTCAGAGTTGGCAGTTTAACATCTAAAACAATAACTGTGATCACAGGTATACCACAAGGGTGTGTTCTGAGTCCTTTATTGTTCACGCTGCTACACTGTAAAAAGTGATAAGTTGACTTAACTTAAAAAAATTGAGGAAACACGTTGCCTTAATATTTTTAAGTAAATGATAATTAAAAAATAAGTTGAGTGAATTGTCAAGTTCACTTAACTTTTTTTTTATTATTATTATTTACTTAATAATTTTAAGGCAACAGGTTTCCTCAGTTTTTTTAAGTTAAGTCAACTTAGCACTTTTTACAGTATAACATATGACTGCACTGCCAGTTTTAACAGCCACCATGTCATCAAATTCGCGGATGATACTGTACTACTGTTGTCGACCAACAATGATAAAAAAAGAGGTGGTGAAACTCACAGCCTGATGCACAACGACAACTTGGTCCTCAACACCAATAAGACAAAGGAGATGGTCATAGACGTCAGGGGGGCTGGCCAACATCACCATCTCCCTCTGACCATAAACAGCTCTGAGGTGGAGAGGGTCCAAAGCACCAAGTTCCTGGGGATCCATCTGACAGACAAGCTGACTACCAGAGATAACACCTCAGCTGTTATCAAGAAGGCCCAACAACACCTCCACTTTCTTTGCATGCTGAAGAAGGTGGAATTTCCCATCCCAGTCATGACCCTGTTTTACAGAGGGACAGTAGAGCGCCTGCTGACTGACCTACAGTATCTCGTCCTGGTTCAGAACAGCAGAGAAAATTATTAGTGTCTCACTGCCACGGCTACAGGACATCTACACAAAGCACTATGTGCGGAGAGCTGGCAGCATCCTGAAGGACTGCACACATCCATTTTATGGATTGTTTACATTGATGCAGTCAGGAAAAAGATACAGCAGTATAAAAACCAGAAGGAATAGCTTTCTTCTTACAGCAATTAGGCTATTAAATCAGAGTTTGTGACTTTATTGTGGTTAATTCTTTTTAACACATTCTAGAATATTTATGTTTTAATATTTTAAATAATTTTATTGAAATATATATATAATACACAACTGTAAGCTGTGGACGTGTGAAACACAATTTCGTTTCTATGCATAGAAATGACAAATAAAGTATCTATCTAACTAAAATGTAACGTAAGTTATGAAAGTGCGTATCAATACAAGAAATTTCTGTTTGTATTTGGCGTTCTATTTATAGGCAGAAATGGACTTTTGTGTGCTTATGATACGCAATGGTTAGGATTAGGGGTGTGGGGTTTTTCCGTTGATGAAGACAGGTGGTCACCCTAGCACAGAGTAATAAAATAATAATTACTAATATGAATCAGTAAATGTTAATGAAAACAATAGACCTGCATTATAAAAATGAAAAGAAGCATGTTTTTTTTATTGATTTTTTTTTTGCGATCAGGCCGGTCAAGCCGATTTCATCAGAGATGGTGAAGATAATAGGCTAGTAGAGGAGAGTGGGGTGATTTGTGCCAGGGGGGAAGTAGTTCCACCCCTTGTTTCTGGAAAACCATAGAAGAAATTGGTCATGTGACCACATAATTTTGAAAAGCCATCCATTTTACTCATCCTCCAAAGAAGGGAGACACATGGCATGAGAGATAAGCATATTTTAGCTCAAAAAACTGTTTTTTTGCCCTTTCAAAGTAACATTTCTATGATCAAGGTTTTTTGATTGTAGTGTCTGAACAATTACAGACAAGTTTGAAAACATTTCACACATGTTTTAGTGCTTTAGCAGGCTACACAATGAGTCTATACTGGCCCTGGGTTCAGTTGTGCCAGTTTTTAAGTGGCCTATGTCACAATAGGATGTTTAGAAATTAGCCTAGTAACTTTATTCTTATATGTTATACAATTGACAGACAGCGTTCTATGTATGTCAACAGGCATCTATTGCCAAAGCCTTTTGCCTGAAATGATTCACAAATATCATATATTGTGTATTTAAGTTTTTTGTGTTTTCCCAAAAACAGTTTAATAGGGTGACAATATCTAAATAAACCTTAAATGAGTAATTTTGTATTGCATTTGTCTTGCTTTCATATAGCATTACAGTTCATAACATTAAAATATTTTGTTTTACTTCAGAAATCACTGGCACAATTTACCCCAACGTATTCTCCCCAAAGGCACAACTTACCCCACACCAGGGGCAAGTTGTGCCACAAGACCACTTTTTCCCCAAAAGCTATATTTCTGAAACAATTTATTTCAGATCCAAAGTTATTGTTCTCAGGGATGCGCCACATCCTGAAATATATGTACATTCTTAAGTTGAAGGCATTACTGTCATGGCCTCACTTTACAGTCACTTTGAGTAAAAACTGGCACAACTCACCCCACTTTCCCCTACTTATGTAGCCTACAGATGTCAGTTAAAAAAAAAAAAAATATGAAGCTGTTTGGCTTAAAAGCACGAGTGTTTTATACTGGATGCTGGCTGAAGGTGTTTTAGATTACGCAGTAGTCAGTGGTTTAGTAAATCTGGATCATTCAGGTCATGGTAGCTCATTTTTAGTTTGTTCATGTCATATCTGGGTTCCTGTTTGGTATCACAGATTAATCTGTGCAATTTTTTTTATTATTAAAAGTGCTGTAAACTACTAAATGTACTGTGGAAATGTTCATTTTCTGTGAAGCTGCTTCGCAGCAGTGTATCATGAAAAGTGCAAATAAATGTGAATTGAATTGCAAACAATTATTAATGAATTTATTTATTTATTGTGGCACCATATTCATTCATTGTGAATTATGAAAATTATACTTTTTTTAGTACTTTAGTTTGTATTTATTTATTTTTTACACCATAAATGTAACAAAAAAAGTTTTTAACAAAGTTAATGTGATGACTTCTGTTTGATGATACTTGTCTTTAGTATTTACTTTGATGAGTTTGACACCCCTGTTCTAGAGGGAGTGAGGGAGTGTGTGAGATGATTTTGGCTAAAGTTAGCAAATGACCAGGCAAATGACATATAATTCATAATTATATGAATATATATATATATATATACATTTTCGAAATATATAATTTGTGTGTATTTATATATACATAATAAATATACACAGTACACACACATATATTCTGTAAACAAAAACTTTTATTTTTGGATCCGATTAATTGCAATTAATCGTTTGACAGCACTACTATTTATTTTTAAAAATAATAATAAACACTCAACTGAAAACTTTCTATTTGTTGTTGCAATATATCCATTTACACAGTGGCTGTCATAACTGTATGTTTCACTTACACATACATTAAATAATCAACACATCTGGTAAAGTAAAATATATTAAGTATATAGTCTCTATATAGACTTCATTTCTCTAGAAATCTAACGAGCTGTTGATGACTTGCCTTAAATAATGCTATGAGACATTTTGTTTACAAGCTGTTTTATTGACAACTTTCCGCGGTTTAAATACTGATTGAACGATTACGTGAGGCATGAGATGTTCATTCATGTTTATTTCACGCTAAAACTAGTAGTGAAGAGGAAGAGATGTACCGAAATATGTTCAGTAAAAATACTTGTACCGTTACACCACTAAAAAATAAATTTATCCCAGTAGCCCCAGATCTTTTTGCCACATGGGAAGGGAATATCACACAACACAATCACTTAGACACTTCACTAGAGTCCTACAAAAGATCAGCAGACTGAAAATGGATCTTAAGTGGCTTAGTATGGAGGAATCAAGATGACTGAATGGGAGTCTGATTACAGCATCAGGATTTATTAACAGCAGTATAACACATTGTCAATCAGCATGTTTGAGACGTCTAGGCTGTTAAACTGGATCCAGAGAGCTGGAGATAATGTAATCACGAGTTTTACATGCTGTGCTCTTCATTCTCCAAAGCAGCTTTTCATTTTTTGTTTCTTGCAGAATAATATGGTGAATATGAGGATTTCATGTTCCACTGTTGATCATGTAAATATACAATTATAATTTTTGATTCCAATTACAAATTCTTGTTTGTTTTTCATCCAGTAAATAAATATAATATATTTAGTTAATTAGTTTGAATAATACCACAGTCTTTGATAATACGTGGGTTTGTCTGCTTCATATTTTGTGGTTTAGTTCAAAGATGTTCTTGGACGTTCAGCCCATCTGAAAGCTTGTGATAATCATATTAAAATTAGGTCTTAGAAATAATATATATATATATATATATATATATATATATAATTATTATTTTTTTAAATCAGTCTGTGGCAACTAGTTAAGTGGGACTAAAAGACTTTCTTTAGCTTTGGTCTTATAGTGTTAATCAAACTGTGGTTGAGGTAGTTGACTCTTCTGACAGGAGCGTTGGTAAAAGGGAAAAGGTTGATGTTTAATTCAAGTTGTTTTGTGATTGATGATTCTAGTTTCAAAGTCTTTTTCTCAAGTTTTAAACTGTGCTGGAAAACAGGTAGCACTGAAATGCGAAATCAGTTCCAGCATTAATATTTAATGGTGAGCTATTAGAAGTTATACTTCTATCCAATGTTATTGTGAGTCACAGAAACTAAGAAATGTCTGTGAGTCTGCATACATAAAAATCATATTGCATTCCCGGCATGCATCGCAGCATGACTACACTACCAGTCAAAAGTTTTTGAACAGTAAGATTTTTAATGTGTTTTAAAGAATTTTCTTCTGCTCAGCAGGCCTGCATTTATTTGATCCAAAGTACAGCAAAAATAGTAAAATGTTGAAATATTTTTACTATTTAAAATAACTGTTTTCTATTTGAATATAGTTTAAAAAGTAATTTATTCCTGTGATTTCAAAGCTGAATTTTTAACATCATCCAGTCACACGACCCTAAAGAAATCATTCTAATATTCTGTTTTCCTGTTCAAAAAACGCTTATTATTGTTATTGTTATGTTGAAAACAGCAGAGTAAATTTTTTTCAGGTTTCGTTTATGAACAGAAAGTTTAGAAGAAAAGCATTTATCTGAAATAGAAATCTTTTGTAACATTATAAAAGTCTTTATCATCATTTTAGATCAAGTCGAAAGTAGAATTCAAATAGAAAGCAGTTATTTTAAATAGTAAAAATATTTCACAATATTACTGCTTTTGCTGTATTTTGGATCAAATAAATGCAGGCTCGGTGTGCAGAAGAGACTTCTTTAAAAAAACATTAAACCTCTTACTGTTCCAAAACTTTTGACTTACTTTGATTACAGTATTGTTATAGGCTTATTGTTTTTCTTCGTGCTGTTGCTCTTATTGTTATCAGTTATTTGTTGGTTGTGTGTTGATGTTAATGTTAAAGTTATTGATTATCTCTGTGATTCAGCTCTGTCAGTTAAAGGCAGGGTAGGTGATTTGTTTCAAAAATATTTTTTGTTATGCTTGTTGAAAGTCTCTTCACATCCTGATAGCAATCACTAAATTGAATGGTCTAAATGTATTTATATGTATTCATATGGTATGTATTTGCATACCTCTGCACAGCCTGTTCGTACAAACATGATATGTGACCCTGGAGCACAAAACCAGTCATAAGGGTCAATTTTTTAGATTTATACATCATCTGAAAGTTGAATAAATAAGCTTTCCATTGATGTATGGTTTGTTAGAATCGGACAGTCTCTGGCTGAGATACAACTATTTGAAAATCTGGAATCTGAGGGTGCAAAAAAATCTAAATATTGAGAAAATCACCTTTAAAGTTGTTCAAATGAACTTATTTTCAGCAGTGCATATTACTAATCAAAAATGAATGTATACAAATGTAACTGCAAATGCATACATTTTATAATTTCATGGATTGATCTCCATATTGTATTCCAATATTATTTCTTCCTATTATTTTCTCCATCTCAAAATGAATGCATTCATCATCAAACAGGTGTAGTTGTTGATAAGAAGGAACCAGTGATAGTAAATCATAAATGGTATACATAAACTAATAATCACCAGCTGCTGAGGCTTGTTTGCTTTTAACTTTTATAGCAGTCCTTGCTCTGAATGAATTAATACATTTTTATTTGATTAAATGTATTTATTGAATTAACATTTTTAATTGATTCTCATACATATAATGGCATACAGCAGAATATATTTGTACAGAAACAGCCATTTCACCTAATTATCACGAACTTATTCCGGCGCTGAATATTTTTATAAACGTTCTCTTCTCATTAATGGGCTGTGGGAACTAATAATAAAAAAGTTCCATGCTTGGTTGCTGACAGGTCTCTTCTAGGCGATGATTAGCAGAGGCTAATTGGTGAGTTGATGCCTACTGACTACTGCTCCTTCAGGCATATTTCTGGTGAAAAAACAGCACTGATATTAGGGATTCTCACCACTCCACAGACCCTGGCTACATCCGTGGACAGATGCGGAGTTTTCTGTGGTGATGATATGCCTAGAGACAGTTGTGTCTGTAATGAAAATACAAATGAAAAAAGGGATTAAATAGTCCACCGGGAAGAGTGGAATAGAAGAGGTTTTGAGGTCAAACTTTGCACAGCTTGTCCATGCAGTTAAAAAAATATAATAATAATAATGAGATTTGCCCAAGGACTATACTTGAATTGCACTGATTTAAACCTTGAATGAAGGAATGAAGAATTCTGCATGTGCAAAAAAAAAAAAAAAGCCTTATGGAGCATTTATTTTAAATATTGTAAATTATTATTATTATTATTATTATTATTATTACAGTTTTTACATCCTTTGAGGCAGACAATATTGTTTGCCCATAAACTGATTTTTCTTTTTACTTTACACATTTGAATCTCTAGCCAGAGGATTTTACACTCAACATTGTCTGTAAAATGTTTTTAATCTGCCTATTTTATTTTTACTATTTTCATCAGGACAAACTTTGAGAAGCTTATTTTGTAAGATGGTATCATTTTATTGTTTGTTGAATGCTCAATCTTTCATTTAATAGCCTGTGAAGCCAATATGGCAATACATTTAAACACAACCAGCCAAAGATGATTTCAAACACTGTTGTAGAGGATGTTTCCCATTCTTAATTTGAAATCATCTTTGGCTGGTTGTGTTTAAATGTATTGCCATATGGGCTTCACACGCTATTACAAAGAGGGAGAAATGCCAGGAGTCAGGATCTGGCTGGTTAACATGGTCCAGCTTGCCCCTGCTGGTAGATTTTGTAACTACACTCTCTAGCTGAAAAGAACCTCTTTCTCCTTAAAAGTGTGAAGAAATAGGACAGTATTCTTAAGCTGCCTTCAGACAGTCAGTTTCGTCATGATGTAATTTTGCTGTGGCTTTAATTAGACACATTTAAGAGGCAAAGATGTCAGATTGCAAATCTCATATTTCTGTTGGGTCCTGTGCCAGCCGAGAAATTACCATTGGAATAAAAGGGAATGCTAGCATCTTGCTTTTTCCAAGTAATATATACACCTCCTTTGAAGCTGAATTCAGCTCAAGTGGGACGACCATCTGCCTCCTGATTTGGGAGACAAAAAATAAATGACTAGTCTATGCGACACTTCATCACTCTGCAAAGAACACAAAAATCTGCTCAAATTAGTCGTTATGGTGGACTATTATTAATTTATGGCTGTGAAAAATGTTGTAGACAGATGATTGGAGTATGTTTTACAAGAAAAAAATTTATTAAAATGTTCATGTTTGCTTCAATTAGTTCGGTTACACTTTTACATTTTAAGGTGTCCTTGTTACGCTGTAATTATACATTTAAGTACTGAGTAATATTAATTAACTACATGTACTTACTATATGGTTTGGTTTAGGGTTACTTGCATGCAATTATGCATAATTAATTGTTATTATATTAGTAAGTGCATGTAACCTGTAACAAG